>NW_027039463.1:5276-11428 GCF_034236695.1 Oncorhynchus nerka | reverse complement strand
CTCCATGCTTCACGGAGGGAACCACACATGCGGAGATCATCCGTTCACCTACTCTGCGTCTCACAAGGACACGGCGGTTGGAACAAAAAATCGCAAATTAGGACTTATCAGACCAAAGGACAGAATTCTAATGTCCATTGCTCGTGTTTCTTGGCCCAAGCAAGGCTCTTCTTATTATTGGTGTCCTTTAGTAGTGGTTTCTTTGCAGCAATTCGACCATGAAGGCCTGATTCACACAGTCTCCTCTGAACAGTTGATGTTGAGATGTCTCTGTTACTTGAACTCTGCAATTTCTGAGGCTGGTAACTCTAATGAACTTATCCTCTGCAGCAGAGGTATCTTAGGGCCTTGTTTCCTGTGGCGGTCCTCATGAGAGCCAGTTCATCATAATTGCTTGATGGTTTTTGCTGCACCTGAAAAAAAACGACTAACCACGACTCACCCTCTCCATCCCTCCTCCACCCCATTGGTGTAGATTCAGGGACTGATGTCCCCTCTCCATCCCTCCTCCACCCCATTGGTGTAGTTTCAGGGACTGATGTCCCCTCTCCATCCCTCCTCCACCCCAATGGTGTAGTTTCAGGGACTGATGTCCCCCTCTCCATCCCTCCTCCACCCCATTGGTGTAGATTCAGGAACTGATGTCCCCCTCTCCATCCTGATGTCCCCCTCCTCCACCCCATTGGTGTAGTTTCAGGGACTGATGTCCACTCCTCCACCCCATTGGTGTAGATTCAGGGACTGATGTCCCCCTCTCCACCCCATTGGTGTAGATTCCCCCCCTCCTCCCACCCCATTGGTGTAGTTTCAGGAACTGATGTCCACCTCCTCCACCCCATTGGTGTAGATTCAGGAACTGATGTCCCCCTCTCCATCCCTCCTCCACCCCATTGGTGTAGATTCAGGGACTGATGTCCCCTCCTCCACCCATTGGTGTAGATTCAGGACTGATGTCCCCCTCCTCCACCCCATTGGTGTAGATTCAGGAACTGATGTCCCCCTCCTCCACCCCATTGGTGTAGATTCAGGAACTGATGTCCACCTCCTCCACCCCATTGGTGTGGTTTCAGGGACTGATGTCCCCCTCTCCATCCCTCCTCCACCCCATTGGTGTAGATTCAGGGACTGATGTCCCCCTCTCCATCCCTCCTCCACCCCATTGGTGTAGTTTCAGGGACTGATGTCCGGTTCCTCCACCCCATTGGTGTAGATTCAGGGACTGATGTCCCCCTCTCCATCCCTCCTCCACCCCATTGGTGTAGTTTCCTGATGTCCCCTCCTCCACCCCATTGGTGTAGTTTCAGGGACTGATGTCCCCCCACCCCATTGGTGTAGATTCAGGGACTCCATCCTCCTCCACCCCATTGGTGTAGTTTCAGGGACTGATGTCCACCTCCTCCACCCCATTGGTGTAGTTTCAGGGACTGATGTCCACCTCCTCCACCCCATTGGTGTTTCAGGACTGATGTCCACCTCCTCTACCCCATTGGTGTAGATTCAGTGACTGATGTCCACCTCCTCCACCCCATTGGTGTAGTTTCAGGGACTGATGTCCACCTCCTCTACCCCATTGGTGTAGTTTCAGGGACTGATGTCCCCCTACTCCACCCCATTGGTGTAGATTCAGGGACTGATGTCCACCTCCTCCACCCCATTGGTGTAGTTTCAGGGACTGATGTCCCCCTCTCCATCTCTCCTCCACCCCATTGGTGTAGTTTCAGGAACTGATGTCCACCTCCTCCACCCCATTGGTGTAGTTTCAGGAACTGAAGATGGAGCTGACTCTCATGAGGATGGACCATGGCTTCTCACGGAGTCAAAGACATCATTTATTGGAAAGCTTCCTCACCAGATGGGGAGGCTGGGATGGACCATGGCTTCTCACCGAGTCAAAGACATCCTTTATTTGCTCTTTTTGACCGTTTTGAAAAGTGATTTGCGGCTGGCGAGGCCGGGGGACAGCGAGGGGGCTTGCAGTGGGATAAACACAGAGAAAGCTATAAGCTCCTGACCAGCGCGGTTATGAAAAGGAGAACAGTGTTTGGGAATGATTTCCCATCTGGATTGAGCTCGGATAAGCAGTTTTAAATTGCAGGCAGGCAGGTTGGCCCATAGACGGACACTATCGACTACATTACGGCGGTCTATATCCTATTGCTCCCGGGTGGTCTGATGATGATGCCTGGGTAGCTACACAGCTATACCAAAGATAGGCTGCGTGGCGATGGTGGTGACAAAAGAGAACAAAAATATTGACGATCGTACCTTATGGCACTTCTCTACCAAAGACATGCAGCACTGGGGAACGAAAGAAGAAATGGAAGCTCCGGGTTTTTGACAACCTCAGTTAAAATCTGACTGAGTTCAACAAACTAAAGATGATCTAGAGGCACTTCACATCAATCACATTCAACCGGGGCGTTAATATAGACAGATGGAACAACTTTAGTAGATAGTAGACATCTCTCTCTCTCTGTCGCCCTCTCCGTGTAAAAGAGAAGAGGATTCACAGAGGATAAAGACAGAGAGATCCAAGGCTTCCCAACACATTGGGTCTGTAATCTTCCTCCTCTTCCTGTCATTATTTTTTGTTGTTGACGTCATTCACCTCGGTCTCTCAATTCTCTGTCAGCTTGTCTGGGAGCTGTCCCCCGTGCTCCACTCCGATCAAAGTGGGGAGGAAATAGGTTCTCAGGGAAGAAACAAGGACAGCTGGCAGGTTTTCAACAGCTATGGGATAACATTTGTAATAGACTGCTGTGAAGGTTATTAATGACCTTTTATATATCACGTGCACACCGTTGTTGGAGTGGAGTGGAACACCGTTGTTGGAGTGGAGTGGAACACCGTTGTTGGAGTGGAACACCGTTGTTGGAGTGGAACACCGTTGTTGGAGTGGAACACTGTTGTTGGAGTGGAGTGAAACACCGTTGTTGGAGTGGAACACCGTTGTTGGAGTGGAGAGTGGAACACCGTTGTTGGAGTGGAGAGTGGAACACCGTTGTTGGAGTGGAGTGGAACACCGTTGTTGGAGTGGAACACCGTTGTTGGAGTGGAACACCGTTGTTGGACACCGTTGGAGTGGACACTGTTGTTGGGTGGAACCCGTTGTTGGAGTGGAGAGTGGAACACCGTTGTTGGAGTGGAGTGGAACACCGTTGTTGGAGTGGAACACCGTTGTTGGAGTGGAACACCGTTGTTGGAGTGGAGTGGAACACTGTTGTTGGAGTGGAACACCGTTGTTGGAGTGGAACACCGTTGTTGGAGTGGAACACCGTTGTTGGAGTGGAGTGGAACACCATTGTTGGAGTGGAACACTGTTGTTGGAGTGGAACACCGTTGTTGGAGTGGAACACCGTTGTTGGAGTGGAACACCTTTGTTGGAGTGGAACACTGTTGTTGGAGTGGAACACCGTTGTTGGAGTGGAGTGGAACACTGTTGTTGGAGTGGAACACCGTTGTTGGAGTGAAGTGAAACACCGTTGTTGGAGTGGAACACCGTTGTTGGAGTGGAACACTGTTGTTGGAGTGAAACACTGTTGTTGGAGTGGAGTGGAACACCGTTGTTGGAGTGGAACACCATTGTTGGAGTGGAACACCTTTGTTGGAGTGGAGTGGAACACCGTTGTTGGAGTGGAACACTGTTGTTGGAGTGGAACACTGTTGTTGGAGTGGAGTGGAACACTGTTGTTGAGTGGAACACTGTTGTTGGAGTGGAGTGGAACACCGTTGTTGGGTGGTGGAACACTGTTGTTGGAGTGGAACACCATTGTTGGAGTGGAACACCGTTGTTGGAGTGGAGTGGAACACCTGTTGTTTGGAGTGGAACACTGTTGTTGGAGTGGAACACTGTTGTTGGAGTGGAACACCGTTGTTGGAGTGGAGTGGAACACTGTTGTTGGAGTGGAACACCATTGTTGGAGTGGAACACCGTTGTTGGAGTGGAGTGGAACACTGTTGTTGGAGTGGAACACCGTTGTTGGTGGAACACCGTTGTTGGAGTGGAACACCGTTGTTGTTGGAGTGGAACACTGTTGTTGGAGTGGAAACACCGTTGTTGGAGTGGAACACCGTTGTTGGTGGAGTTGAAGTGAAACACCGTGGAACACCTTTGTTGGAGTGGAACACTGTTGTTGGAGTGGAGTGGATCACGTTGAGTGGTACTGTTGTTGGGTGGAACACGTTGTTGAACACCGTTGTTGGAGTGGAACACCTTTGATGGAACACCGTTATTGAGTGGAGTGGAACACCGTTGTTGGGAGTGGAGTGGAACACTGTTGTTTGGAGTGGAACACCGTTGTTGAGTGGAACACCGTTGTTGGAGTGGAACACCGTTGTTGGAGTGGGAACACTGTTGTTGGGTGGAACACCGTTGTTGGAGTGGAACACTGTTGTTGAACACCGTTGTTGAACACACCTTTGTTGGAGTGGAAGTGGAACACTGTTGTTAGTGGAACACCGTTGTTGGAGTGGAACACCGTTGTTGGTGGAACACTGTGGAGTGGAACACCGTTGTTGGAGTGGAGTGGAACACCGTTGTTGGGTGGAACACCATTGTTGGAGTGGAACACCGTTGTTGGAGTGGAACACTGTTGTTGAGTGGGTTTCGTTGTTGGAGTGGAACACTGTTGGAACACTGTTGTTGAGTGGAACACTGTGGAACACCGTTGTTGGTGGAACACCGTGTTGAACACCTTTGTTGGAGTGGAACACCTTTGTTGGAACACCGTTGTTGAGTGGAACACCGTTGTTGGTGGAGTGGAACACCGTTGTTGGAGTGGAACACCGTTGTTGAGTGGAACACCGTTGTTGAGTGGAACACACCGTTGTTGGAGTGAACACCGAGTGGAACACCGTTGTTGGAGTGGAGTTGTTGAACACTGTTGTTGGAGTGGAACACCATTGTTGGAGTGGAACACCGTTGTTGGAGTGGAACACTGTGGAACACTGTTGTTGGGTGGAACACGTTGTTGGAGTGGAACACCGTTGTTGAGTGGAACACCGTTGTTGAGAACACTGTTGTTGGAGTGGAACACCGTTGTTGAGTGGAACACTGTTGTTGGAGTGGAACACCGTTGTTGGAGTGGAACACCGTTGTTGAGTGGAACACCTTTGTTGGAGTGGAACACCTTTGTTGTTGGAACACTGTGGAGTGGAACACCGTTGTTGGAGTGGTGGAACACCGTTGTTGGGGTGGAACACTGTTGTTGGAGTGGAACACCGTTTTTGGAACACTGTTGTTAGTGGAACACCGTTGTTGAGTGGAGTTGGAGTGGAACACCGTTGTTGTGGAACACTGTTGTTGAGTGGAACACCGTTGTTGGAGTGGAACACCGTTGTTGGAGTAGGTGGAACACCGTTGTTGAGTGGAGTGAACACGTTGTTGGGTGAGTGGAACACCGTTTATTTGGAGTGGTAGAACACCGTTGTTGAGTGGAACACCCGTTGTTGGAAGTGGAACACCGTTGTTGAGTGAGTGGAACACCGTTGTTGAGTGGAACACCGTTGTTGAGTGGAACACCTTTGTTGAGTGGAACACCTTTGTTAGGTAGTGAACACTGTTGTTGGGAAGTGGAACACTGTTGTTGGAGTGAACACCTTTGTTGAGTGGAACACCGTTGTTGGGTGGAACACCTTTGTTGGAGTGGAACATTGTAGAATTCCTCCAACGCACCTTCCTTCACTGTGTCGGATGCTGCCTTTGTACACAGTCCTCAAATTGTGAAGTCGCCGACACGTTTCTACCTGGTCAGGTTGAGGCACGCAGGCTCACAGTGGATAGGACCAGGTTATATTTAGGACCAGGTTATGGTTGGGACCAGGCTGGGTGGTTGTGGACCATGGCTATGGTATTTAGGACCACTGCAGGCTATATGGTTAGGACCAGGCTATGGTTAGGACCAGGCTATATTTAGGACCAGGCTATGGTTAGGACCAGGCTGTTTGGACAGCTATGGCAGGACCAGGCTATATTTAGGACCAGGCCATAGTGGTTAGGACCAGGCCATATTTAGGACCAGGCTATGGTTAGGACCAGGCGCTATATTTAGGACCAGGCTATGGTTAGGACCAGGCTATATTAGGACCAGACTATGGTTAGGACCAGGCCATGGTTAGGACCAGGCTATATTTAGGGACCAGGCTATGGTTAG
>NW_027039462.1:61831-66635 GCF_034236695.1 Oncorhynchus nerka | reverse complement strand
CAGAAACTGCTGCTGGTATTATCAGCAAGGAGTAACCCGAGTTTTACAGATATTCATTGCATGTATTCGAATTTCCAAAAAAAGCCATTCATGAGAACATATATTCTCTGTTGTTGATACAGCACTAACTGCATGTGTCAAAAAGCACTGTTTCTGCCAGGTTTTGAACCACAGACCTTACACAAGTAAGGTGAACGTGATAACCACTAAAGTACAGAAACTGCTGCATTAATTACCAGCAAGGAGTAAACCGAATTTTACAAATATTTATTGTATGTATTCGAACTTCCAAAATAAGGCATTTATTAGAACAACTATTCTCTGTTACAAATACAGTACTTACTAGATTTGTCATAGAGAACTGTTTCCGCCCGGCCTCGAACCTGGGACCATTCGTGGTGTAAAGCAAACTTGATAACTACTAAACTAGAGAAACTGCTGCTGGAATTATTACTGTGGAGTAAACCAAATTGTAGGGTTAGGGTTAGGGTTAGGTTTTGAATATAAATGTGTTTCGTTTCAACTAGTTAGTTTTACGGTGCACAGGCCTATCTCCTGTTTATCCCTCCCTTTTCTGATGATCTAATATAATAGGTGTAGTACTTAAAAAGGCCCTTAGATGTCCTCCCAGGATCATAAATTAAAACTGAGGTATGCTCCAAGTTGCCTCTTTTTCTGGGTGGCAGTGCAGAAGTCGATGTGGTGAGAGATTCATTCAACCATAGTGTTGTTAAATGTGAACATAAACGCCATATTGTGCATTTAAATGGTTTTATTGTTTTGTTAAAGGACAGGAAAACCTAAAAGAGGAAGTGCCAAACTAAAACCAAACAAACCATAAATATATAGAGAGTAAAAATAAATTATGAATAAAACCATGTTCTTCTCCATCCATTTTCCTGTCTGTTAAAACCCATTTTCTAAAACCTCTCGTTCAGGCCATTTGGCGTTATTGTCTGTAGGTGCTGGATCCACTCCCGTTCTACCCTCTTTCGCTGCCCACAGGTCCAGCCTATATGTGCCTGTAACCCTGATATGGTGAGGTGAGTGATGGGATGCTCCTGGAAGTGGGTTATGAGTTCCGTTTGTAGGTGTGCGTTTGTAATGTTATACAGGTGTTGTTTGAGTCTGGTTTCTATGGTGTGTTTGGTTTCTCCAATATATTGTTTATTGCAAAGTGTACATGTAATAATATAAATGATGTTATGTGTGTTCAATGAGTAAGATTCTTGTACTGCTGATGTGTGGCTGTGTATATTTGTAATGAACTTTATCTGTCGAAAATGGAAATTATGAGGTTTGAGGTCTTGTGGTGGCTTACTACTGAATCTTGCTTTTGTAAGCAGGTCCTTAAGTTTTAGTTCTTTCTAAATGCTGAAATAATTCTGTATGGTTTGAGTGGTATGTAAGTGTGCTGAACTGTAGAGAAGTTGTGTTTGAATGATTGATGTAGAGGTCTAATTCTATGTGAAAATGTGGCTTTAAGTTTTAGTTCTTTCTAAATGCTGAAATAATTCTGTATGGTTTGAGTGGTATGTAAGTGTGCTGAACTGTAGAGAAGTTGTGTTTGTTTAAGTTTTTGTTCTTTGGGTTAGGGTTAGGGTTAGGGTTAGGGTTAGAATTAGGGTTAGGGTTAGGGGGCGTTAGGGTTAGGGGTTAGGGTTAGGGGTTAGGGTTAGGGATTAGGGTTAGAGGGTTAGGGTTAGGGGGTTAGGGTTAGAATTAGGGTTAGGGTTATGGGTTAGGGGTTAGGGTTTATTTTTAGGTTACCAGGTGCCTACCTTCAAACATCTTACAAGGCGACTACTTGAAATGAGGAGATTATTTTTGCGTTACCAGTTGCACAGTAGTTTATTTTTCCTGCCCAATTCAGTTATTTCAAAAAAATATTAAACATACTTCCCGAAGGGCTAGAGGTCCCAGATTTCGTCTCATACCCTCTCTCTCAATGGGCAACAAGTAGAGCATGTAAAAAACAAAATGCCCTGGTAGGAACCTATGTTTCCAGTAACATGCACAATTTTTCCCCAAACTTCAGTAATATTCAAAAAATTATTAAAAATACTTCCCGAAGGGCTAGAGGTCCCAGATTTCGTCTCATACCCTCTCTCTCAATGGGCAACAAGTAGAGCATGTAAAAAACAAAATGCCCTGGTAGGAACCTATGTTTCCAGTAACATGCACATTTTTCCCAAAACTTAAAACACGATTTTCTATTAAAAGGTTCTATACAAAAACGGTTTTAATTACATGAAAATGCCCGTCTATGTGTGCCCTTTCGTGCAAAAAAAACCCCCATCCAGATTGGATGTGTACTTTTTGATTTATTCACGTTTTGGTGTACCGGCATATAGCCCAACATGGCGGCGCACACAGTAACCGGACAGTAGTTCATTTTTGGGTTCCCAGGTGCACATTTTCAATCACCAGGTGCACGGATGTATGAGGGCGCCCACAGATAGAGGGCCGTAGTAGGGTGCTCCTATAGCGGGCATGAATATCAGGAACACCGGCAGGTGCATTTAGGACCATGTTTTAATTTCTAGGTTCCCAGGTGCCTATTTTAAATCACCAGTTGCACAGAGGTCAATGCTAATCCGCATCCACAACCATATTTGAAACAGTGCGTAAAGCACTCAGGACGGGCCCCATGGAAAGAGGGCCGTAGTAGGGTGTTCCCATAGCGGGCATTAATATCAGAATGACCGAAAAGTGCATTTTGAGAGTATTTTAATTTCTAGGTTCCCAGGTGCCTATTTTAAATCACCAGTTGCACAGATGTCACGCGCGATCCGCATCCACAAAATCTCTAAAAGTGTCCATAAAGCACCCAGGACGGGCCCCATGGAAGAGGGTCGTAGTATGGCACTCCCATAGTGGGCATGCATATGAGGAGTACTGTAAGTGCATTTAGGACAGTTTTGAATTTTTAGGTTCCCAGGTGCACATTTTTAAATCACCAGTTGCACACGGATGTAAAGGAGGGGCGCCATGCATATAGGTCCAAAATAGTGCTCCATAGCGGGCATGAATTTTTGGAACACCGCTAATGTAATTTTAGGTTCCCAGGTGCACATTTTAAATCACCAGTTGCACAGAGGTCAATGCTAATCCGCATCCACAACCATATTTGAAACAGTGCGTAAAGCACTCAGGACGGGCGCCCATGGAAAGAGGGCCGTAGTAGGGTGCTCCCATAGTGGGCATTAATATCAGAATGACCGAAAAGTGCATTTTGGAGAGTATTTTAATTTCTAGGTTCCCAGGTGCCTATTTTAAATCACCAGTTGCACAGATGTCAATGCCCATCCTCATCCACAAAAATTCTAAAAGTGTCCATAAAGCACTCAGGACGGGCCCCCATGGAAAGAGGGCCGTAGTATGGTACTCCCATAGTGGGCATGCATATAAGGAGTACCGGTAAGTGCATTTAGGACAGTTTTTGAATTTTTAGGTTCCCAGGTGCCCATTTTAAATCACCAGTTGCACAGCTGTGAAAAATTTTCAAGAAATGATTAAAAATACTTCCCGACGGGCTATAGGTCCCATATTTCGTGTCATACCCTCTCTCTCAATGAACAACAAGTAGAGACTGTAAAAATCAAAATGCCCTGGCAGGAACCTATGTTTCCAGTAACATGCACTTTTTTGCCAAAACTATAAACACAATTTTCTATTAAAAGGTTCTATACAAAAACGGTTTTAATTAGATGAAAATGCCCGTCTATGTATGCCCTTTAGTTAAAAAAAACCCCATCCAGATTGGACATGTACTTTTTGATTTATTCACGTTTTGGTGATTTTGAATATAGCCCAAGATGGCGGCCAACAAAGGTCAAATAAGGCCTTGAGGCCAGATAGAGGCATATAAACTGGTTAGGGGTGTTTGTACTTTAGGCCTGTATGTCCCTTCATCCCATGAGAAAGAGTAAATCCTTTAATGCCTCTTAGTTTAATCTCATTCCCCTGAAAATGTCATATTTACTGGTTAGGTCAAATGAGGCCTTGCATCATTTTGTGACCTCTGCTGCCCAGATAGAGGCATATAAACTGGTAAGGGTGTTTGTACTTTATGCCTGTATGTCCCTTCACCCCATGAGAAAGAGTAAAACATTTTAATGCCTCTTTGTTTCATCTCATCCCTGAAAATGTCATATTTACTGGTTAGGTCAAATGAGGCCTTGCATCATTTTGTGACCTCTGCTGCCCAGATAGAGGCATATAAACTGGTAAGTGTGTTTGTACTTTATGCCTGTATGTCCCTTCATCCCATGAGAGAGAGTAAAACCTTTAATGCCTCTTTCAAATAAGCCCTTAATGTCAGGGCAGTGGCTTTTTGTCCCAGGCCAGGCCAGTGGCTTTCTGGCCTATGGGCCTATGGGCCTTTATAGGTCTTTTTTGGGTTACCAGGCCCCTGTGGGAAAAAAATGATTACCCAGGCCTGGCATGAACACTTGACCCGGTGTAAAGAGACAGCGCGGTGAGCTTTATGGTTAAATTCTCCTTCCCCGTCCAATTAGTCCCATATTGGGCCTCTGCGGCCCATAACTGGGGCTGTGAGTTAGCAGGCCCTGTGTGAAAAAAAATACGATGATCCTTGCAGGTCTCGAACCCTTGCCGGACAATTCTCAGGCAATAGGGCCAAACGTCCTTCCCCGTCCAATTAGTCCCATATTGGGCCTCTGCTGGGGTTCATTGAGGCCTTGTTAGGGTTGGGAGGGTGGGTAGGGTTAGGGTTGAGTTAGAGGTTAGGGGTTAGGTTTAGGGTTAGGTTAGGGGTTAGGGTTAGGTAGTTAGGTTAGGG
>NW_027039462.1:25000-61331 GCF_034236695.1 Oncorhynchus nerka | reverse complement strand
TTGGGTCAGGTGCAGCGGTTTTGTAGCCTTAGCTATCTGCTTTAGTCCGAGGAAGGGTGCTTAAGTGTGGGTGCCCTGGTTCACCTGGTGTGCGAGGTTGTGGAGGTGGGGGGTCCCCTGCTGGAATCATCCCCGGAAATAGAGTGTTGTTACCCGGGTGGTGAGTAATGGCCTACAAGCCTGGAGGTCCATAGTTCAGGGGTAAGCTCTACTGTCATCCCCGTAAATAGAGTGTTGTTACCCGGGTGGTGAGTAATGGCCTACAAGCCTGGAGGTCCATAGTTCCAGGGGTAAGCTCTACTGTCATCCCGCAAATAGAGTGTTGTTACCCGGTGGTGAGTAAGTGGCCTATAAGCCTGAGGTCCATAGTTCCACTGTCCTTAAGGGGGCAGAGCAGTCAGCCTCTGTGGAGCTAGCTGCTCTGTCCCCTTTTTTTTTTGGCCCATTTCCCCAATCACCAGGCCCAGAGTTGGACTTAGTGCAATTTCTGATATTTTATTTTTAGGTTCCTACCTTGAAACACCTTGCGAGGTGACTACTTTAAATGAGGAGATTTTTTTGGGTTAACAGTTGCACGACTATTTATTTTCCAGCCCAATTCAGTTTTTCAAAACAATATTAAACATACTTCCTGAAGGGCTAGAGGTCCCCATTTCGTGTCATACCTCTCTCTCAATGGGCAACAAGTAGAGCATGTAAAAAACAAAATGCCCTGGCAGGAACCTATGTTTCCAGTAACATGCACTTTTTAGCCCAAAATCTGTAATTTTCAAGAAATGATTAAAAATACTTCCGAGGGGCTAGAGGTCCCATATTTCGTGTCATTCTCTCTCTCTCAATGGGGAACAAGTAGAGACTGTAAAAAAAAACAAAATGCCCTGGTAGGAACCTATGTTTCCAGCAAGATGCACTTGTGTAGCCCAAACTATAAACACATTTTTCTATTAAAGTTTCTATACAAAAACGGTTTTAATGACATGAAAATGCCCGTCTATGTATGCCCTTTCGTTTAAAAAAAAAAAAAAAACCCCATCCAGATTGGACATGTACTTTTTGATTTATTCACGTTTTGGTGTTTGGGATGTAGCCCAAGATGGCGGACACAAGGTCAAATAAGCCTTGAGGCCAGATAGAGGCATATAAACTGGTTATGTACTTTATGCCTGTATGTTTCATACTTTATGCCTGTCATCTCATCCCTCATATTTATCGGTTAGGTCATGAGCATCAAGAGTTTATCATTTTAATGCCTCTTCACCCCATGAGAGAGAGTTTAATGCCTCTTTCATCTTCCCTGAAAATGTCATATTTACTGGTTTAGGTCAAATGAGGCCTTGCATCATTTTGTGACCTCTGCTGCCCAGATAGAGGCATATAAACTGGTAAGTGGTGTTTGTACTTTATGCCTGTATGTCCCTTCATCCCATGAGAAAGAGTTTATCATTTATTGCCTCTTAGTTTAATGTCATTCCCTGAAAATGTCATATTTCATGCTTAGGTCAAATGAGGCCTTGCAGCATTTTGTGACCTCTGCTGCCCAGATAGAGGCATATAAACTGGTTAGGGGTGTTTGTACTTTAGGCCTGTATGTCCCTTCATCCCATGAGAAAGAGTTTATCATTTTAAGCCTCTTAGTTTAATGTCATTCCCTGAAAATGTCATATTTACTGCTTAGGTCAAATGAGGCCTTGCAGCATTTTGTGACCTCTGCTGCCCAGATAGAGGCATATAAACTGGTTAGGGGTGTTTGTACTTTAGGCCTGTATGTCCCTTCATCCCATGAGAAAGAGTTTATCATTTTAAGCCTCTTAGTTTAATGTCATTCCCTGAAAATGTCATATTTACTGCTTATGTCAAATGAAGCCTTGCATCCTTTTGTGACCTCAGGGCGGCTTTTGTCCCAGGCTAGTGGCTTTTTGGCCTGGGCCTATGGGCCTATGGTCCTTTTTTGGGTTACCAGACCCTGTGGGAAAAATGATTACCCAGGCCTGGCATGAACACTTGACCTGGTCTTGTGAGTCAAGCACCCTATCCATTAAACCATACAGCCTTTCATGATTAAATAGACATCTATTTAGAGCTTTATAGTCAAATTCTCCTTCCCGTCCAATTAGTCCCATATTGGGCTCTTCTGGTGCCCACAGCTGCGGCCCCACAACTGGGGCTGTTGATTACAGGCCCTGTATGGGAGAGAAAAAAAGACGATGATCCTTGCGGGTCTCGAACCCTTGCCAAACAATTCTCAGGCAAGTGCTATACCCATAGGCCAAACGCCCTTTCACAAATAAAGAGACAACGAGGTGAGCTTTATGGTCAATTTTCTCCTTCCCCGTCCACTTAGTCCCTATTGGCCCACAGCTGGGGCTCATTGGAGTCCTTGTTAGAAATCAGGAGGTTAGGAATGGAGTTGGGGTTAGGAGTAGGGTTAAGGTTAGGGTTAGGGTAAGGGTAAGGGTCAGGGTCAGGGTAAGGGTAAGGGTCAGGGTTAGGGTTAGGGTAAGGGTAAGGGTCAGGGTTAGGGTAAGAGGTAAGGGTCAGGGTTAGGGTAGGGTAGGGTTAGGGTTGAAATCAGGGGGGAGGATTTGGAAATGTCTCGGAACCTCTATAATGGAGTTTGGGGTCCAAAAGAGTGATTGACAGACTTGTGTTATGTGAGTAGAGGTTGAATGGGAGAGAGGCCCCCAAGGTGCTGTTTTATGGTTCTGAGATATCGTTTAGAGTGACCTCTCTGTCTGGAGTGCATGAAATAATGTTTGAATTACTTTTCCCAGGTCGTTTGCAGGAGGAAATCCTATGAAACCGTATAATTTGTGATTAACGATGCCCCTAAATGTATGTTTGGGAGTGATTATTAGGGAATTTTATCAATAATGACTAATTATGTATACATTTCAATCAGGACTCATTTAATCAGAATACTATTATATTTTCTGTATAGATGCAGATGAATTTTCTTTTAACCTTAGTACTGAATATATAATTTATTGTAAATATAATCAAGAATTAGAACAATGACTGTCTGTTCCTGGTAGAAATGAATGAACTTATAGCCAGACTGGCTAGAATGCTTTTCTACACAGGCAGACCTTGGCTCGGATCATAAATGATCTAAGTCTTGAGAACCATGCAGCCATTGTACTGGGCGCGATGAGACGGGGTAGTATGAAAACTAATAAAGCGTCATTTTCAATTTATAACCTGTGGTAAACTGTATCATGTTCAGTACTCTCGAGAATATACGCTGCTGATAGATTTTGAGACTGGTCTCTCCATTTCATGCAAATAAGAGTCTTACATATTCTTAGGAATTGACAGAGTGTTTTAATTGAGGTATTAAAACATATAGGAATTTAATTCCTGTAACAATTGGTCCTTCGAGCCGGATCTAAAATACCCGTCTCTGCCATCTGAAGGTCATACGTCAAAAATCGTGCACGAGCGGGTCTGGTCCCGCATGGCACCTGGCCTCTGAATTGAGGGGTAAAGACCAGGCGGTGTACACCCCCAGACCGATTGGGACATTGACTAGATCCAACAAATAGTGCTTTCCCCAGTCGGCGGCAGGTCAGTAGTTTATATTCTCGATTCTGGGAATGATTTCAAGTTCTTTGATTTGATGTTCCTAAATTTTTACAATTGATCAATAATGGGAGCTTTACTATTCCCACAGGGTTTTGTATGACCAAAATACACTGGGTTTTGTATAAACATATACACTGGGCAGGTTCTAGAAAACTCATGTAATGCACCACCGTAAAATAAAGAAATTCACCATGAGAGGCATAAGTTTCTGCCCTAGATTTAGAAGGAGGCGCAACAGGTGCTGTGGGATAGGACGGTGATCTTGTACAAATACTAGGCGTGGGGAGACAAGAAGGGAATTCTATGCGGACAAGATAACTTGAATGGTCAATTGAATTGTGGGAGTATTGATCATTGTTCCGATTCAACAAATAGTACTGAAATAAAGTCCAAATGAGGAGAGGGAAACCAAAATCTAGAGGAATGGGATAAAAGCCAAATCTATAGACAAGAGGTTCCAAGCGAGAGGGAAGCCTAAAATAGTGGCGTGAGATTAACGATATTATTGTCTTTAAAAGTCCTCTGACACAACCGGAAAATAAGATGTTAACTAGGGATTTACGACCCCTGGGCTTATAGTTGTATAGGTAAAACCTAATATCCGATTCAACAGTCAAAGCTATTGACAATGTTTCCACAAAGGAGAAAAAGAAGGAGAGAATACACACCATAAAAAAAACTAGCTTGATAGATCCGGGTGCCTTGGAAGCCAGAGGGGTTATTAATCAATGATTAAACAAATAAATAGGGTTAGACAGCATGATAAACAATGGTAGAGGGGGTTAAATATAAAGGATATGTCAGTTTAGGCCAGAAGGAGCTGAGAACAAAGCGAAAAGGGCGTAAAGGCCCAAAATCGACAAAAGACCCCGAATAGAACATACGCTAAAATAGCCAGGAAGGTTTAACTTAGACTATTTTAACTTCTGCAGCTGAGTTTGGCATCACACTAAGGTTCGTATTCAGCTTTGAAACCGATAGACTAAAATTGATTTTAGATTGTAATTCATCTATTTGTATGTTTTGTCTGAAAAAACGATTAGCCAGTGTTGCTATAAGACAGAACTAAACGTTAATAGGTGTTTTAGACTCTGAATTGAAAGAAGAATTCATTCATATTTTGCCCAAAATGATCTGCTGGAATAATGTATTGAGATGGGAGTCATATTTAAATAAATGTATCATAGAAGAGAAAGTCACCTAAACCTGATTAATTTTAGGGAATAACGGAAGATACGATACAGTTGTGCCACCAGGATGATATATTTTTTTTATGAATCGACTGACATACGATAAATTTAGCACAGAACATGGTGCGTTTAAATGTTAGGGGAATAGAAAGTTGAAAAGTTTGGTTGGGTTTACTTTGTTGATAGAATTTAATGCAGAAACTCAATCTGAATATGGAATATATATTTAGCCTCAAGCTCATTACCATAGCATCATTTTACATTGGCTACACAACCCGTTCTCAAATTAAATGAGAGAAAATGGGTTGTGGGTATTTAGAGGGAAAATGGGGCTTTTATTAACACTGTCATCTCAGCTTTTCAAAATAGCTAAAAGTTCCAAAGCATTTTTTTAAGGAGCTGATATCGTAGACAGTCTGAAAAGCCTTACAGTTAGCAATGGAATTGCTAACATTCCATTGGGCTATATTGGACTAGAAAAATCAAGGTAAAATATTTAATCGTAAAAAGTTCAGATGTTTTCAAGTATTGATTTTTGTTAGATAGCAAATGAATTCAACAAAGATACCTGTTAGGATGATGCGATTTTGTTCGTAGTTTTGTAAAAAATCACGCAACATTTCAACGTCCTGCTACTTTTGCCAGGAATATAGTATATGCATATGATAAGTATGTGTGTATAGAAAACACTCTGAAGTCTCTAAAACCACAAGGTCTGTTTTTCACAGAACTATTGTTTGATAAAAATCCCAGGGAAACTGTTCACCAAAAACACAAAAAATCATCCGCTCAGTCAATGTATTGTCTAAAGGCGACGGAAAATAAATGAGGTTACCTGCAATGCCAATTTTCCACATGATGTCGCCAGTACTGGCATTTCAATGCTGGCTGCTTTATCCTTGGTTAGATAACGTATAGGCACTTCCTGTCTTGGGCTAATTCCACAGGATGTTATGAAATTGTGAAAACATGGAAAATGGCTCAAGACTGCTGCTATGAAATTACAGATCTTGGTTTCGCCTGTAGCATTAGTTCTGATCAATTTGATAGATTATTAACATTTATTAATACCTAAAGTTGGTTTCCAAAAGTAATTTGAAGTGTGATTTGTAAAAGTTTATAGGCAACTTATTTGTAATTTTAAAAGTGACGTGTTTTGTCAAAAGGGAATTTTCCAGGAGTTTCAGACCGGCCTTCATAAATGACATTTTGCCTAATATAATGACGGATTTAATCGGAAAATTTGTGGTGATGTTTATGGGATATATAGAGTTCCTCAAATTTAAAAAGAAGTTTGGCATTTTAATGAAAATGTTTTATATTTTATTACTTTTGTGTAGCGCCGGCTCCCAAAACTGTTGTTTAGGTGACGTTCAAATATTTGGGGGTGCATGCTATCAGATAATAAATTCTCACTTCGCCGAAAAGCATTTTACAAATCTGACTTGGTGGCTAATTCACAACGGTAAGTAGCTTAATTCAGTACCTTGACATGTGTGTTTTAATGAAAGTTTGAGTTTATCGTAAAACTTATAGGTGTTTTCCCAATTTCCGCTGATTTGGTTCCTGCACAGGAACACTCATCCATAAGAAGTTTTAACATATTCTAAAAAATGACTCTGTTTTTATTACGGGGAACAAGTAAATGTCTTATCTTAAAGGGACAGTGCACATTTATCACAGTGATTTGAGTGTATGGCAGTGTATAAAATATTTTGGGGCGACAATTTGAGATAGACTGAATGAGTTACATGAAACATTGAGGATTTAAAACGAATGATGTGAAGGGATTATCATAATTATTAGGTTTCGTTGTTGTAGTAAACGTTTGGGTTAAGGGGATTTCCCTGTTCCCAGAGACAAGATATCTTAAAGGTACACTCACATATGGAATATTAGGAGTTTTATTTTCTGAGTTTTAATTAGACAAGTGAATAATGTATTGGGAATAGAGTCGTAATTAAAAAAAGAGGAGACAGTTATTTAAATCAAATGCATTCTAAATAATAACGAAGTGACAATTCCGATAGATTTATGCCCATCGAAATGTTCTTATAAATTTAGCGAATTGAGAGATGAGAGATGTTGATTGATGTTGTAAATTATAATTCCAGGATTCAACAGATGTGATAAATTAGTTTTGGTTTATCGAACCCGTACGTACTACTGTTGTTGCAGACAACCAACTATTATTTACAATTCATTGAAAGTCGTTACGGATTGGGCGAGGTTGAGTAACGCTTGTTGATGACATCATTACACAAGGCACTTTTGTTGCACGGAATGATGTTGTGACTGGGGTAAAGGAGAAAATTGTTTGCTGATAAAAGTGTTTTGTTTATTTGGGTTACTAAGTTATGGTCTATTTTAGGGTTTGCTTTAACTTAATTAAACATTAGGTATTCTGGTGTGTTTAAGTAGGATTCCTTATTCGGCACGGATGGAAGCATTCCCAAAATATGTAAGCTATTTGCTCATATAGGAGAATGCTACATTTTTATTAAATATCTGGGACGTGAAATGACGGATTTCTTACACTGAGAAATATACGACATTTGCGGCAGAGGGAAAAAGTAATACATTGGATAATAACGTTATCAGGTTAATTGTATCTAAGGGAAGCATTGGATAATAATGTTATCAGGTTAATTGGATCTAAGGGTATCATTGGATAATAATGTTATCAGGTTAATTGTATCTAAGGGTATCATTGGATAATAATATTATCAGGTTAATTGGATCTAAGGGTATCATTGGATAATAATGTTATCAGGTTAATTGTATCTAAGGGAAGCATTTGATAATAATGTTATCAGGTTAATTGTATCTAAGGGAAGCATTGGATAATAATGTTATCAGGTTAATTGGATCTAAGGGTATCATTGGATAATAACGTTATCAGGTTAATTGGATCTAAGGGAAGCATTGGATAATAATATATAAAGGGTAGCATGTAATTTAAGTAAACATATACATTGACGTTGTTTAAAACTGATGATTCATGATTTGAGGTAAAGGGGAATTATCATTAGGTTTAGTTTATAGTTCACTTTTGAGTTTCTGAATCGAGGTAGCATAGTGAATGCTAGTTAGGCATTTTGAGTTCTTGTGGGAAAATTGATGTTTAGGTGTCTCACTTTTAGATGTTTCCTGGGATTATAATCTTGGGGAGAGTGGGTGCGATTGAGGCCATAAACGACCAAAATGAAAAAGCTTGTCAGATAGAATACTGAGGATCCCTGAAGGAAAGAGCTTGTTAGTGTTGGAAGGATTTTGATATGGTTAGCATTTATTAGACTTTGTTTGATTATTAGAAGTTTTTAAATAGTATTACATTTAACAGGAATATAGGACATCTGTGCTGATTTAGGATTATTATTAGGATTAAGATAGATTGATTAAGGATATGTAAGGAATTTGCCACTCATAAACATGTTTTTCTAAAATCAATGATTTTAGATCAAGTCAAACAGTGAGACGCTTAGTGGTATTTGAGAGATATGAGAGAAAAGGGTTACTGTTTAAATCAATAAATATATATATTTAAGAAAATATATAAGTAGCACAGATAGTTCTTAAAGTAGATACGAAACTTGACAGAGTATTGGTACAGGATTGACATGAATGAACGACCAAGGGAGAATTGGACATGTGGAAAATTAAAGGGGCTCCTACATGATGATGTCAGACATAAGGATAATTTACTAATCTTACCTAAGTCATTGTTTAGAGTAGGCAAGGTTGTTACCTGGGCAGAGCCAGGTATCAAAGGGGGGATGGGTAAATTGTGTTCTAGGATAGGATGTGACCTACGGGATAATTAACTGATCATTTTTATTATTATTAGCTAACAAGTAGGTATATGGGAAAGATATAATCAGATAGAACTAATGAGAAACTGTTTGTTAACCAAACCTGTATGTCCAAGATTTTATGCACTACAGGTGAATTACAGGTGAAGTCACTCAATCCAGTCCCTGAGGCCTGTTGGGGGGACCATACCAAGGACTCCTGGTGACAGCTAGCAGAAAGAACTACCCGGATTCATATCACACTGCGGGAGGGTAAAACACAATATGCTGCGAACAATAACAGAGTTCGAGAGTAAAACTGGAATTAACAGAATTCTGGGGGCCATCTCTCGAATGAAAAATACCTTACCTGTCCTTTCCTCACTGTTCTTGTTCATAGAAGTGAAAATGTGTCTGACTCTTGCTAATGATGTGTTTTCTGGACGAGGGTGGGGCTTTATAGGTGAGCTGTCCATCCTGAGCTGTATGGTTGGAGACCTTATTCCTACTCCATGAACCCGAGAAGGCCAGAGGGTAATATTGACATAATTAAACAAGGATAAATTAGTATTAACCAAGTATTAACCAAATTAGTATTAGTATTAACCAAGCATAAGAGATCACTTGATCTGGATAAACAGGAAGGGAGAGTAGGATAGGGAGTGATGTCTCAGTGGAGTTCTATGTAGACCAAGTGGTGTCCCTGATACCTTGGCAGTTCAGGACTAAGAGTAGCTATTATGGAAGACATCTATGCAAGTCTCTGTGTAGTTCACGGAAACAAGTTATAGCTTACATCAAGTGAGAAGGCTACATAAATCTACATACTCAGCATGGACGGAGATGGAGTGTAGTGAAAGTAAGGGTTTCAGTTGATAACCTAGTGCATTCCAGGTAGAAAAAGTTAGAGCAGCTGATTGCTCTATAGTCAGCAGAATACAAGCAGAGTCCCTGACAAAGCAGATACTGACTGTGGAGTTGTCCAGAGCCAAGAGCCGGTGTGGATAGTTCAGAAATTGAATTATTCACCTAAGGGAACAGCCTGTATGGTAAAGCTATTCATGAAAGCAGGAAAGCCAGATAATAAGTTGTATGGATTTGCACTATTTATATCCACATGTTCCTTTGAGATCTGAGCTTCCTCCTTACACAGAGGCAACGGGAGACTGTTTATTGTTTGATTCAGTATAGTACTCCTGAGAAATATGTGGGGCAAAATCAGTACTGCAATAGGACAGATAATGTTACTGCTGGTTTAATTAATGAGTGATTGTGGCAGGCTGGTTGAGATATGTGGATTTCAGTAAGATGGTGAGACCAGGGCCTGCATCTGTTGAATGTGTGAGAATGACATGATGGCCGAGTATTACTGGCTAATTGAACAGAGATATGTGTACTGGTACATTTGAGAATTCCTTTTACACTCATTCAACACCATGACATGGTGTTGACTAAATGGGAGAAAATAAGTACTCCGACTGGGTCTTTTGATGATAGGGTTTGTATTAATAACCTCGTGGTTCCAAGGGTGGCAGATGAGATCAAAGCTATAAATTAGATCCTGGTAGGATTAGAGTCAAGCATTTTTTTGATGGTCCACTCTCAATGTGAATGGATTGATCAATTATATCGATTAAAAATCCACAGCGCTTCACCAATTATATTAGAGATGTAATGAATGACTTGACAGAATAGAATAGTCTTGGATGTTTTCTGGCTGAAGAGGGTGGGAGTGTATAGGTAATTTGACTCGGGATAAACAGTTAGGATGGATCAGTGACCAAGGCCATGTCTGGTTTACACACCCTAGTTCACGAGTTGGAAATTAACTCAGGGGTGGATACTTTCTGACTAATTGGGTTGACAGTGTGTTTGGAAGATGGAAAAATTATGATTACTGTGTTATGGGCTACCTTCACCTACTTCACCTGCCTTCACCTGTGTGACTGTGTTAGTTTTGTACGGATGTGTTTTGATTCCGTATGGAAAGTTCTCATTTCCAGGACTCTGGAGAAATCAATGACACTTCAGATGGTGATATATGGACCAATCCTAAGCTCTGACCAGTGAATACAAAACACATGGCTCCAGACATAATAGAAGAATCCGGATCCTTTCACCGCGAGGAGACCATATTTGATGTTAAGGAAATGTAGATGTTTTCTTGTTTCAATGTATAGACTGTTTTTTCATGAAGATTAACAGAAAATTCTGATAAGAAGTGTTCTGATTTAATTATGATGTTGTTTAATGATGTTTAATTTGATGTTTAGGAGATTTAGGTTATTCATGTTTCAATGTATGAACTGTTTTGAAATGACGATTGTAACGAAAATCCTGATAAGAAGTGTTCTGATTCTGATGTAGGTTAAAACAGTCACGGGCATTGATCGTGTGTACATAACGTGTATTGGTTTGTCTTATTCTTAGGATATCATTGACATTTCCTTTTAGTGTTTAATGATGGTATGAATTGTTTTGTCATTTTGTAGGGTGGATTGTTAGAATTATTATGAATAAATGAATAAACAATATCCCCATTTCAAATAAACTGTAACTAAGTAAATTTATACTCTGTTTTATTATATCTGATTAACAATATGAGTTCATAGGTAGGATTGTCAGACACGGACAAGGAGTAATTAAAGCTAATGAACACCATTCCAACTAGGAAGAAACTAATGGGTTGTGGACTGTGTAAACCGTAAGGTAGTTAACCTATGGTTAGCTCTGGGGTTTTTAGGATAAGACAGTGAGTGCATTCCTAAGTTTTCTGTTAATTAGAAAAGTCAGCTCAGTGGTGATCGATAATGTTGAGGGGGCAAAAGTCATTTTTTTTTTTTATTCAAAAAGTCACGATAAACTTTCTACAAAACACTTGAGTAAAATACTTTTTGTAATGCAACTTTAGGTATTAGTAAACGTTAATAAGCGATCAAATTAATCACAAGACGAAGTATATTCCTTAGCTGTCCGTCTGGAAAATGTCCAGCTAGAAACTCAACCAAAAATATCCGGTCCTAGACCTGAAGAACTGCGCTGCTTTGTATCTGTTTGACTACAAGAAATAAATAGTAGGCAAATGACAAGACTCTAGACACCGTGTGGAAGCTGTAGGTACTGCAAACCCTCAGCTCCATTAATTGTGGTTCACCTTTATCAATGCTGAAGTCGCAGGGATATTTTTTTCCATTTTCAGTGATGAGATTTTCCTGCACTTTCCGATGAAACACACGTTATGTTATAGTCACAGCCGTGATTTAACCAGTTTTATAAACGTCTGAGTGTTTTCTATCCACACATACTAATCACATGCATATACTATATTCCTGGCATGAGTAGCAGGGCGCTGAAATGTTGCGCGATTTTTTAACAGAATGTTCAAAAAAGTAGAAGGGGTAGGAGTAACAGGTTAAAACAATGAAAATGACGTCATGTTATTGTATATAAACTGTTGCTCGTGGTGAAGTGGCAGCGCGCTCCGAGAATAAATTCTGTTACCTATTATTGAAAAGACTGGTCTCCATCTATTTTATACAAACAAGAATCTAAACAAATTCTCAAAATAGATTAAGGGTTTTCAATTTATGAAAACACATTGGCATCATTAAATTACAGTAACAGTTTTATACAGTAATATATATCTGACTCACTCTCAGAGAAACAGTAGTTCTGCTAGGTTTTACAGTAATAATATATATCTGCCTCTTCACTCTCAGAGAAATCAGTAGTACTGCTAGGTTTTACACAGTAATAATATATATCTGCCTTACTCTCAGAGGAATCAGTAGTACTGCTAAGTTTTACACAGTCAAATGTAAGAAATAAATATGTTTTTAGTAAAGAACTGTGGAAGTGAATGGTGATGGAATGGTGATGGAATGGTGTGGAATGGTGATGGAATGGTAAACAGAATGGTGATGGAAATGGTAGTGGAATGGTGTTGGAATGGTAGTGGAAAGGTAGTGGAATGATGATGGAATGGAAAACAGAATGGTAGTGGAATGGTGATGAAATGGAAAACAGAATGGTAGTGGGAATGGGTGATGGAATGGAAAACAGAATGGTAGTGGAATGGTGATGGAATGGAAAACAGAATGGTAGTGGAATGGGATGGAACGGAAAACAGAATGGTAGTGGAATGGTGATGGAATGGAGAATGGCAGTGGAATGGGTGATGGAATGGAAAACAGAATGGTAGTGGAATGGTGATGGAATGGAAAACAGAATGGTAGTGGAATGGTGATGGAATGGAAAACAGAATGGTAGTGGAATGGTGATGGAATGGAAAACAGAATGGTAGTGGAATGGTGATGGAATGGAAAACAGAATGGTAGTGGAATGGTGATGGAATGGAAAACAGAATGGTGATGGAATGGTGAAGGAATGGCAGTGGAATTGTAAACAGAATGGTAGTGCAGAAAAATTAATTCATGCTTTTGTCACTTCTAGGTTAGACTACTGCAATGCTCTATTTTCCGGCTACCCGGATAAAGCACTAAATAAACTTCAGTTAGTGCTAAATACGGCTGATAGAATCCTGACTAGAACCAAAAAATTGATCATATTACTCCAGTGCTAGCCTCTCTACACTGGCTTCCTGTCAAAGCAAGGGCTGATTTCAAGGTTTTACTGCTAACCTACAAAGCATTACATGGGCTTGCTCCTACCTATCTCTCTGATTTGGTCCTGCCGTACATACCTACACGTACACTACGGTCACAAGACGCAGGCCTCCTAATTGTCCCTAGAATTTCTAAGCAACCAGCTGGAGGCAGGGCTTTCTCCTATAGAGCTCCATTTTTATGGAACGGTCTGCCTACCCATGTCAGAGACGCAAACTCGGTCTCAACCTTTAAGTCTTTACTGAAGACTCATCTCTTCAGTGGGTCATATGATTGAGTGTAGTCTGGCCCAGGAGTGTGAAGGTGAACGGAAAGGCTCTGGAGCAACGAACCACCCTTGCTGTCTCTGCCTGGCCGGTTCCCCTCTTTCCACTGGGATTCTCTGCCTCTAACCCTATTACAGGGGCTGAGTCACTGGCTTACTGGGGCTCTCTCATGCCGTCCCTGGAGGGGGTGCGTCACCTGAGTGGGTTGATTCACTGTTGTGGTCGTCCTGTCTGGGTCGGCCCCCCCCCCCCTTGGGTTGTGCCGTGGCGGAGATCTTTGTGGCCTATACTCAGCCTTGTCTCAGGATGGTAAATTGGTGGTTGAAGATATCCCTCTAGTGGTGTGGGGGCTGTGCTTGGCAAAGTGGGTGGGGTTATATCCTTCCTGTTTGGCCCTATCCGGGGTGTCCTCGGATGGGGCCACAGTGTCTCCTGACCCCTCCTGTCTCAGCCTCCAGTATTTATGCTGCAGTAGTTTATGTGTCGGGGGCTAGGGTCAGTTTGTTATATCTGGGTACTTCTCCTGTCCTATTCGGTGTCCTGTGTGAATCTAAGTGATGCGTTCTCTCAATTCTCTCCTTATCTCCTTTCTTTCTCTCTCTCGGAGGACCTGAGCCCTAGGACCATGCCCCAGGACTACCTGACATGATGACTCCTTGCTGTCCCCAATCCACCTGTCTGTGCTGCTGCTCCAGTTTCAACTGTTCTGCCTTATTATTCGACCATGCTGGTCATTTATGAACATTTGAACATCTTGGCCATGTTCTGTTATAATCTCCACCCGGCACAGCCAGAAGAGGACTGGCCACCCCACATAGCCTGGTTCCTCTCTAGGTTTCTTCCTAGGTTTTGGCCTTTCTAGGGAGTTTTCCTAGCCACCGTGCTTCTACACCTGCATTGCTTGCTGTTTGGGGTTTTAGGCTGGGTTTCTGTACAGCACTTTGAGATATCAGCTGATGTACGAAGGGCTATATAAATACATTTGATTTGATTTGATTACTGGAATGATGATGAAATGGTAATGGAATGGTGATGGAATGGTGATGGAAGACTGACAGTACAGACAGAGATGTTCCACTCTGTAACTGCTAGATGGAGACTGACAGTATTGTAGAGATGTTCCTCTCTGTAACTGTTAGATGTAGACTGACAGTATTGTAGAGACAGAGATGTTCCTCTCTGTAACTGCTAGATGGAGACTGACAGTATTGTGTGACCTGCCGAGTCGAAAGGATGGGCAGATGTCCGGCCCCCAAGCAACCTTTCAGGTCACAGGTCACACACGGAGGGTTTGAGAGGCAGGTTTATGGTTCCTCCTAGACTCTCAGGAGTTAACACACACACGGAGGGTTTGAGAGGCAGGTTTATGGTTCCCACTAGACTCTCAGGAGTTAACACACACACGGAGGGTTTGAGAGGCAGGTTTATGGATCCCACTAGACTCTCAGGAGTTAACACACACACGGAGGGTTTGAGAGGCAGGTTTATGGTTCCCACTAGACTCTCAGGAGTTAACACACACACGGAGGGTTTGAGAGGCAGGTTTATGGATCCTCCTAGACTCTCAGGAGTTAACACACACAGGTCAGGGTGGGTTTGAGAGGCAGGTTTATGGTTCCCCCTAGACTCTCAGGAGTTAACACACACAGGTCAGGGAGGGTTTGAGAGGCAGGTTTATGGTTCCTCCTAGACTCTCAGGAGTTACACACACAGGTCAGGGAGGGTTTGAGAGACAGGTGTATGGTTCCCACTAGACTCTCAGGAGTTAACACACACAGGTCAGGGAGGGTTTGAGAGGCAGGTTTATGGTTCCCCTAGACTCTCTGGAGTTAACACACACAGGTCAGGGAGGGTTTGAGAGGCAGGTTTATGGTTCCCCCTAGACTCTCAGGAGTTAACACACACAGGTCAGGGAGGGTTTGAGAGGCAGGTGTATGGTTCCTCCTAGACTCTCAGGAGTTAACACACACACGGAGGGTTTGAGAGGCAGGTGTATGGTTCCTCCTAGACTCTCAGGAGTTAACACACACGGAGGGTTTGAGAGGCAGGTTTATGGATCCTCCTAGACTCTCAGGAGTTAACACACACAGGTCAGGGAGGGTTTGAGAGACAGGTGTATGGTTCCCACTAGACTCTCAGGAGTTAACACACACAGGTCAGGGAGGGTTTGAGAGGCAGGTGTATGGTTCCTCCTAGACTCTCAGGAGTTAACACACACAGGTCAGGGAGGGTTTGAGAGGCAGGTGTATGGTTCCTCCTAGACTCTCAGGAGTTAACACACACACGGAGGGTTTGAGAGGCAGGTTTATGGTTCCTCCTAGACTCTCAGGAGTTAACACACACAGGTCAGGGAGGGTTTGAGAGGCAGGTGTATGGTTCCTCCTAGACTCTCAGGAGTTAACACACACACGGAGGGTTTGAGAGGCAGGTTTATGGTTCCTCCTAGACTCTCAGGAGTTAACACACACACGGAGGGTTTGAGAGGCAGGTTTATGGTTCCTCCTAGACTCTCAGGAGTTAACACACACACGGAGGGTTTGAGAGGCAGGTTTATGGATCCTCCTAGACTCTCAGGAGTTAACACACACAGGTCAGGGAGGGTTTGAGAGGCAGGTGTATGGTTCCCCCTAGACTCTCAGGAGTTAACACACACACGGAGGGTTTGAGAGGCAGGTTTATGGTTCCCACTAGACTCTCAGGAGTTAACACACACGGAGGGTTTGAGAGGCAGGTTTATGGATCCTCCTAGACTCTCAGGAGTTAACACACACAGGTCAGGGAGGGTTTGAGAGACAGGTGTATGGTTCCCACTAGACTCTCAGGAGTTAACACACACAGGTCAGGGAGGGTTTGAGAGGCAGGTGTATGGTTCCTCCTAGACTCTCAGGAGTTAACACACACAGGTCAGGGAGGGTTTGAGAGGCAGGTGTATGGTTCCTCCTAGACTCTCAGGAGTTAACACACACACGGAGGGTTTGAGAGGCAGGTTTATGGTTCCTCCTAGACTCTCAGGAGTTAACACACACACGGAGGGTTTGAGAGGCAGGTTTATGGATCCTCCTAGACTCTCAGGAGTTAACACACACAGGTCAGGGAGGGTTTGAGAGGCAGGTGTATGGTTCCCCTAGACTCTCAGGAGTTACACACACACGGAGGGTTTGAGAGGCAGGTTTATGGTTCCCACTAGACTCTCAGGAGTTAACACACACACAGAGGGTTTGAGAGGCAGGTTTATGGATCCTCCTAGACTCTCAGGAGTTAACACACACAGGTCAGGGTGGGTTTGAGAGGCAGGTTTATGGTTCCCCCTAGACTCTCAGGAGTTAACACACACAGGTCAGGGAGGGTTTGAGAGGCAGGTTTATGGTTCCCTAGACTCTCAGGAGTTAATACACACAGGTCAGGAGGGTTTGAGAGAGGCAGGTTTATGGTTCCCCCTAGACTCTCTGTAGTTAACACACACAGGTCAGGAGGGTTTGAGAGGTAGGTTTATGGTTCCCTAGACTCTCAGGAGTTAACACACACAGGTCAGGAGGGCTTGAGAGACAGGTGTATGGTTCCCACTAGACTCTCAGGAGTTATCACACACGGAGGGCTTTGAGAGGCAGGTTTATGGATCCTCCTAGGACTCTCAGAGCACACACAGGTCAGGAGGGTTTGAGAGAGGTGTATGGTTCTCCTAGACTCTCAGAGCACACACACGGAGGGTTTGAGAGGCAGGTGTATGGTTCCTCCTAGACTCTCAGAGCACCACACACGGAGGGTTTGAGAGGCAGGTTTATGGATCCTCCTAGACTCTCAGGAGTTAACACACAGGTCAGGGAGGGTTTGAGAGACAGGTGTATGGTTCCCACTAGACTCTCAGGGTGAGCAACACACACAGGTCAGGGAGGGTTTGAGAGGCAGGTGTATGGTTCCTCCTAGACTCTCAGGAGTTAACACACAGGTCAGGGAGGTTTGAGAGGCAGGTGTATGGTTCCTCCTAGACTCTCAGGAGTTAACACACACACGGAGGGTTTGAGAGAGCAGGTTTATGGTTCCTCCTAGACTCTCAGGAGTTAAAACACACAGGTCAGGGAGGGTTTGAGAGGCAGGTGTATGGTTCCTCCTAGCTCTCAGGAGTTAACACACACACGGGAGTGGTTTGAGAGGCCCAGGTTTATGGTTCCTCCTAGACTCTCCAACAGGTTAACACACAGGTAAAAAGGGGAGGGTTTGAGAGGCAGGTGTATGGTTCCTCCTAGACTCTCAGGAGTTAGCCACACACACGGAGGGTTTGAGAGGCAGGTTTATGGTTCCTCCTAGACTCTCAGGAGTTAACACACACAGGTCAGGGAGGGTTTGAGAGGCAGGTGTATGGTTCCTCCTAGACTCTCAGGAGTTAACACACACACGGAGGGTTTGAGGCAGGTTTATGTTCTCCTAGACTCTCAGGAGTTAACACACACACGGAGGTTTGAGAGGCAGGTTTATGGATCCTCCTAGACTCTCAGGAGTTAACACACACAGGTCAGGGAGGTTTGAGAGGCAGGTGTATGGTTCCCCTAGACTCTCAGGAGTTAACACACACACGGAGGGTTTGAGAGGCAGGTTTATGGTTCCCACTAGACTCTCAGGAGTTAACACACACGGAGGGTTTGAGAGGCAGGTTTATGGATCCTCCTAGACTCTCAGGAGTGACAGGTCAGGAGGGTTTGAAGAAGGTGATGGTTCCGACTAGACATCTCAGAGTTAACACACAGGTCAGGAGGGTTTGAGAGGCAGGTGTATGGTTCCTTCCTGGACTCTGGCTCACACTGCACCTAGGTCAGGGTGGTTTGAGAGGCAGGTGTATGGTTCTCCCTGAAGCTCTCAGATGACACACGGAGGGTTTGAGAGGCAGGTTTATGGTTCCTCCTAGACTCTCAGGGTTAACACACAGGTCAGGGAGGGTTTCCAGAGGCAGGTCTCTGGTGACCTCCTAGACTCTCAGGAGTCGCTCATCAACGGAGGGTTTGAGAGGCAGGTTTATGGTTCCTCCTGTCTTCAGGAGACACACACAGGTCAGGGAGGGTTTGAGGCAGGTGTATGGTTCCTCCTAGACTCTCAGGAGTTAACACACACACGGAGGGTTTGAGAGGCAGGTTTATGGTTCCTCCTAGACTCTCAGGAGTTAAACACACACGGAGGGTTTGAGAGGCAGGTTTATGGATCCTCCTAGACTCTCAGGAGTTAACACACCAGGTCAGGGAGGGTTTGAGAGGCAGGTGTATGGTTCCCCTAGACTCTCAGGAGTTAACACACACACGGAGGGTTTGAGAGGCAGGTTTATGGTTCCCACTAGACTCTCAGGAGTTAACACACACAGAGGGTTTGAGAGGCAGGTTTATGGATCCTCCTAGACTCTCAGGAGTTAACACACAGGTCAGGGAGGGTTTGAGAGGCAGGTTTATGGTTCCCCTCCAGACTCTCAGGAGTTAACACACAGGTCGGGCCCAGCTTGGTTTATGGTTCCTACCTGCTCTCAGGAGTTAACACACAGGTCAGGGAGGTTTGAGAGGCATGGTTCCTCCTAGACTCTCAGGAGTTAACACACACAGGTCGGAGGGTTTGGGGCAGGTTTATGGTTCCTCCTAGACTCTCAGGAGTTAACACACACACGGAGGGTTGAGAGGCAGGTTTATGGTTCCTCCTAGACTCTCAGGAGTTAACACACACAGGTCAGGGAGGGTTTGAGAGGCAGGTGTATGGTTCCCCTAGACTCTCAGGAGTTGCACCGACCAGGAGGTTTAACGCAGACTCTCAGGGTTAACACACACACAGAGGGTTTGAGAGGCAGGTTTATGGATCCTCCTAGACTCTCAGGAGTTAACACACACAGGTCAGGGAGGGTTTGAGAGGCAGGTTTATGGTTCTCCTAGACTCTCAGGAGTTAACACACACAGGTCAGGGAGGGTTTGAGAGGCAGGTTTATGGTTCCTCCTAGACTCTCAGGAGTTAACACACACAGGTCAGGGAGGGTTTGAGAGGCAGGTTTATGGTTCCCCTAGACTCTCAGGAGTTAACACACACAGGTCAGGGAGGGTTTGAGAGGCAGGTTTATGGTTCCCTAGACTCTCAGGAGTTAACACACAGGTCAGGGGAGGGTTTGAGGCAGGAGACTCTCAAGTTAACACACACGGAGGGTTTGAGAGGCAGGTGTATGGTTCCTCCTAGACTCTCAGGAGTTAACACACACAAGGTTTATGGATCTCCTAGACTCTCAGGGTTAACACACACAGGTCAGGGAGGTTTGAGGCAGGTGTATGGTCCTCCTAGACTCTCAGGAGTTAACACAGGTCACTGGTTTGAGAGGCAGGTTTATGGTTCCTCCTAGACTCTCAGGAGTTGCACACACAGGTCAGGAGGGTTTGAGAGGCAGGTGTATGGTTCCTCCTAGACTCTCAGGAGTTAACACACAGGTCAGGGGGTTTGAGAGGCAGGTTTATGGTTCCTCCTAGACTCTGAGGAGTTAACACACACAGGTCAGGGAGGGTTTGAGAGGCAGGTGTATGGTTCCTCCTGGCCTCTCAGGAGTTCACACACGGAGGGTTTGAGAGGCAGGGTATGGTTCCTCCTAGACTCTCAGGACGCCACACACACGGAGGGTTTGAGAGGCAGGTTTATGGTTCCTCCTAGACTCTCAGAGTTAACACACACACGGAGGGTTTGAGAGGCAGGTTTATGGATCCTCCTAGACTCTCAGGAGTTAAACACACAGGTCAGGGAGGGTTTGAGAGGCAGGTGTGGGTTCCCCTAGACTCTCAGGTGAAACACAGGTCAGGGAGGGTTGAGAGGCAGGTGTATGGTTCCTCCTAGACTCTCAGGAGTTAACACACAGGTCAGGAGGGTTTGAGAGGCAGGTTTATGGATCCTCCTAGACTCTCAGGAGTTAACACACACAGGTCAGGGAGGGTTTGAGAGGCAGGTTTATGGATCCTCCTAGACTCTCAGGAGTTAACACACACAGGTCAGGAGGGTTTGAGAGGCAGGTGTATGGTTCCCTAGACTCTCAGGAGTTACACACACAGGTCAGGAGGGTTTGAGAGGCAGGTGTATGGTTCCTCCTAGACTCTCAGAGTTAACACACAGGTCAGGGAGGGTTTGAGAGGCAGGTTTATGGTTCCTCCTAGACTCTCAGGAGTTAACACACACAGGTCAGGGAGGGTTTGAGAGGCAGGTGTATGGTTCCCCTAGACTCTCAGCTCTGCTTGTGGGGATTGGTAGTGGTGTGGACAGCTCTGGTTGTGGTTGATTGGTAGTGGTGTGGACAGCTCTGGTTGTGGTTGATTGGTAGTGGTGTGGACAGCTCTGGTTGTGGTTGATTGGTAGTGGTGTGGACAGCTCTGGTTGTGGTTGATTGGAAGTGGTGTGGACAGCTCTGGTTGTGGTTGATTGGTAGTGGTGTGGACAGCTCTGGTTGTGGTTGATTGGTAGTGGTCTGGACAGCTCTGGTTGTGGTTGATTGGTAGTGGTCTGGAACAGCTCTGGTTGTGGTTGATTGGTAGTGGTGTGAACAGCTCTGGTTGTGGTTGATTGGTAGTGGTGTGGACAGCTCTGGTTGTGGATTGGTAGTGGTGTGGACAGATTGGTTGATTGGTAGTGGTGTGGACAGCTCTGGTTGTGGTTGATTGGTAGTGGTGTGGACAGCTCTGGTTGTGGTTGATTGGTAGTGGTCTGGACAGCTCTGGTTGTGGTTGATTGGTAGTGGTGTGGACAGCTCTGGTTGTGGTTGATTGGTAGTGGTGTGGACAGCTCTGGTTGTGGTTGATTGGTAGTGGTGTGGACAGCTCTGGTTGTGGTTGATTGGTAGTGGTGTGGACAGCTCTGGTTGTGGTTGATTGGTAGTGGTGTGGACAGCTTTGGGTTGTGAGGGGCTGACAACAGTCACCGACAGGGAATTCGTAACAGAGGTGTTTTCCAAAATCATTGTTAACCTTTTCAAGTAAAACTTTAACATCAAATTAAAACCAAGATGACTGCTTTAATGCATTACAATATAAACAGCAGGCTATAGTCCTATTTCAATCATACTGAAATACATTTAACTTGTCCATTCCCTTTGTGTGATTATTCTGATGAAGGCTGAAACATTAATATTTTAACCTTGATTAAATAAAACAAATCATTTTCCTGGGCCAAACCTGGAAGACACTGGGCCAAACCTGGACGACGCTGGGCCAAACCTGGACGACATTGGGCCAAACCTGGACGACACTGGGCCAAACCTGGAAGACACTGGGCCAAACCTGGACGACGCTGGGCCAAACCTGGACGACATTGGGCCAAACCTGGACGACACTGGGCCAAACCTGGACGACACTGGGCCAAACCTGGACGCCGCTGGGCCAAACCTGGACGACGCTGGGCCAAACCTGGACGACACTGGGCCAAACCTGGACGCCGCTGTGTCAAACCTGGACGCCGCTGGGCCAAACCTGGACGACGCTGGGCCAAACCTGGACGACACTGGGCCAAACGAAGACGACACTGGGCCAAACCTGGATGACACTGGGCCAAACCTGGCCAAACCTGGACGACGCTGGGCCAAACCTGGACGACGCTGGGCCTCTATCACTGTGATGCAGTGCCTTAGACCACTGTGATATAGCCTGGAATCAAACCAGGGTCTATAGTGACACCTCTAGCACTGTGATGCAGTGCCTTAGACCACTGTGATGTAGCCTGGAATCAAACCAGGGTCTGTAGTGACACCTCTAGCACTGTGATGCAGTGCCTTAGACCACTGTGATACAATTAACGTTACAGCAGGACAGAGCATGTAGCCTAGGCCTGATAACTGATCAGAGCTCAAACCTACTCTGACTATTGAATGTCTGATGACGACCTAACTTTCTGTTCCCCTCTTTCTTCAGCAAGCTTTGTTCTGCCTTTATCTAGGCTGGTACTGATAGAGCGATGAGACCTGGGTTCTATCAGGTGGTCTATATATATATATAGTGGCAGTAGTAGTGGCTAGTAGTGATAGAGAGATGAGACCTGGGTTCTATCAGGTGGTCTATATATATATATATATAGTGGCAGTAGTAGTGGCTAGTAGTGATAGAGAGATGAGACCTGGGTTCTATCAGGTGGTCTATATATATATATATAGTGGCAGTAGTAGTGGCTAGTAGTGATAGAGAGATGAGACCTGGGTTCTATCAGGTGGTCTATATATATATATATATAGTGGCAGTAGTAGTGGCTAGTAGTGATAGAGATATGAGACCTGGGTTCTATCAGGTGGTCTGTCTATACAGTGCCTTGCGAAAGTATTCGGCCCCCTTGAACTTTGCGACCTTTTGCCACATTTCAGGCTTCAAACATAAAGATATAAAACTGTATTTTTTTGTGAAGAATCAACAACAAGTGGGACACAATCATGAAGTGGAACTACATTTATTGGATATTTCAAACTTTTTTAACAAATCAAAAACTGAAAAATTGGGCAAAAGCCTGAGATTGGGGCAAAAGGTCGCAAAGTTCAAGGGGGCCGAATACTTTCGCAAGGCACTGTATATATAGTGGCAGTAGTAGTGGCTAGTAGTGATAGAGAGATGAGACCTGGGTTCTATCAGGTGGTCTATATATATATATATAGTGGCAGTAGTAGTGGCTAGTAGTGATAGAGAGATGAGACCTGGGTTCTATCAGGTGGTCTATATATATATATATAGTGGCAGTAGTAGTGGCTAGTAGTGATAGAGAGATGAGACCTGGGTTCTATCAGGTGGTCTATATATATATATATAGTGGCAGTAGTAGATGGGGGGTGTATATGGAAGTACGTTGGCCTACAGGACACTGTGTGTGTATTAGAGCTCCCAGACAGGATTGTAGTGAGGCACAGATCTGGGAAAGGGTACCAAAATAATTATGCAGCATTGAAGGTCCCCAAGAACACTGTGGCCTCCATCATTCTGAAACGGAAGTAGTTTGGAACCTCCAAGACTCTTCCTGAAGCTGGCCGCCCTGTGAAACTGAGCAATTAGTGGAGAAGGGCCTTGGCCAGGGAGGTGACCAAGAACCCGATGGGAGATTGGAGAACCTTCCAGAAGGACAACCATCTCTGCAGCACTCCACCAATCAGGCCTTTATGGTAGAGTGGCCAGATGGAAGCCAGTCCTCCGTAAAAGGCACATGACAGTCCGCTTGGAGTTTTCCAAAAGGCACCTAAAGCACTCTCAGACCATGAGAAACAAGATTCTCTGGTCTTTTGAAACCAAGATTTAACTGGTTTGCTAAGCAAACTGAATGCTAAGCATCACATCTGGAGGTAACCTGGCACCATCCCTACGATGAAGTATGGTGGTGGCAGCATCATGCTGTGAGGATGTTTTTCAGCTGCAGGGACTGGGAGACTAATCGGGATTAAGGGTGAACAGATGAACAGAGCAAAGTACAGAGAGATCCTTGATGAAAACCTGCTCCAGAGCGCTCAGGACTTCAGACTTGTGATTAAGGTTGACCTTCCAAAAGGACAACAACCCGAAGCACACAGCCAAGACAACGCAGGAGTGGCTTCTGGACAAGTCTCTGAATGCCTTTGAATGGCCAATCCACAGCCCAGAACCCGATCAAACATCTCTGGAGAGAACTGAAAATAGCTGTGCAGCGACGCTCCCAATCCAACCTGACAGAGCTTGAGAGGATCTGCAGAGAAGAATGGCAGAACCTCCCCAAATACAGGTGTGCCAAGCTTGTAGCATCATACCCAATAAGAATCAAGGCTGTAATCGCTGCCAAAGGTGTTTCAACAAAGTGCTGAGTAAAGGGTCTGAATACTTATGTAAATATGATCTATGTTTTTTTTAAATAAAAATGTTCACACATAAACCGTTTTTGCTTTGTAATTCTGGGTTATTGTGTGTAGATTGATGAGGGGAAAAACACATTTAATCCATTTTAGAATAAGGCTGTAACATGACAAAATGTGTAAAAAGTCAAGGGGTCTGTCACGCCCTGGTCTAGTATTTTGTGTTTTTCTTCATGTATTGGGTCAGGCCAGGGTGTGGCATGGAGTTTTTGTATTGTGGTGTGTTTTGTCTTGGGGTTTTGGTGTGCATGTTTTTGGGATTGTAGCTAGTGGGGTTATCTAGCAAAGTCTATGGCTGTCTGGAGTGGTTCTCAATCAGAGGCTGGTGGTTATCGTTGTCTCTGATTGGGAACCATATTTAGGCAGCCATATTCTTTGAGTTTGTCGTGGGTGATTGTCCTATCTGTCCTATGTGTACTCTCTGTTAGTTTGCACAAGTATAGGCTGTTTTCGTTTATTGTTTTGTAGTGTTCGTGTTTAGTCGTGTTTACGTTTGTTTAAATAAACATGGATCGCAATCGACACGCTGCAGTTTGGTCCGACTCTCCTTCATCACAACTAGAAAGCCGTAACAGGGTCTGAATACTTTCTGAATGCACTGTAAATCAGTATATTAGTCTCTCTCTCTCTGCAGTGATGTTGTTTTCATCACTTCTGGTTTAACACTGCCATCAAGTGGTGATTGTCCAAACTTCACCACTGTTAAGATAGATAGAGCAGAGAATGTGGGAGAGAGAGAGAGAGAGAGAGAGAGAGCAGAGTGTGGGAGAGAGAGAGAATAGAGAGAGAGCAGAGAGTGTGGGAGAGAGAGAGCAGAGAGTGTGGGAGAGAGAGAGCAGAGAGTGTGGGAGAGAGATAGCAGAGAGTGTGGGAGAGAGAGAGCAGAGAGTGTGGGAGAGAGAGCAGAGAGTGTGTGTGAGAGAGAGAAGAGAGCAGAGCACACAGAGAGAGCAGAGAGCGGGGAAAAGAGAGAGAGAGCAGAGAGAGAGAGCAGAGAGAGGGGAGGGGGAGCGGAGACCAGGCTTCGAGAACAAAGAGAGAGAGCAGAGAGTGAGATCAAAGAGAGCAGAGATAATAGAGTGAGAGAGCAGAGAGAGCGGGTAGAGAGAACAGCAGAGCAGAGAGCAGAGAGAACAAAGGGCAGAGAGAGAAGAAAACAGAGAGAGAGCAGAGAGAGCAGAGAACAGAGAGAGAGAGCAGAGAGAAGAGAGAGAGCAGAGAACAGAGAGAGAAGAGAGAGAGAGCAGAGAGAAGAGAGAGAGAGCAGAGAGAACAGAGAGAGCAGAGAACAGAGAGAAGAGAGAGCAGAGAAAGCAGAGGAGAGAGAGCAGAGAACAGAGAGAGCAGAGGGAGAGAGAGAGCAGAGAACAGAGAGAGCAGAGAACAGAGAGAAAAGAGAGCAGAGAGCATAGAGAGAGACAGCAGATAACGAGAGCAGAAAGAGAGAGAGCAGAGAGAGAGGAGAGAGAACAGAGAAAAGCGAGAGAGCAGAGAGTGTGTGAGAGAGAGAGAAGAGAGCAGAGCACACAGAGAGATCAGAGAGCAGGGAAAAGAGAGAGAGAGCAGAGAGAGAGCAGAAAAAAGAGAGCAGAGAGTTGAGAGAGCAGAAAGCAGGCAGAAAGCAGGCTGAGAGAGCAAAGAGCGAGAGCAGAGAGAAGAGAGAAGGCTGAGAGAGGGCAGAGAGCATTAGAGAGAGAGAGAGAGAGAGAGAGAGAGAGAGAGGGGGAGGGAGGGAGAGAGCGGAGAGCAGGCTGAGAGAACAAAGCGAGCAGAGAGTAAGAGAGAGATCAAAGAGAGCAGAGATAATAGAGAGTGTGAGAGCAGAGAGAGCAGAGAGCAGAGAGAACAAAGGGCAGAGAGAGAGCAGAGAACAGAGAGAAGAGAGAGCAGATAAGGCAGAGAGAGTGAGAGAGCAGAGAACAGAGAGAAGAGAGCAGACAGAGAAGAGGGAGAGAGAGAGCAGAGAACAGAAAGAGCAGAGAAGAGAGAGAAGAGAGCAGAGAGAGAGGGAGCAGAGAGCAGAGGGAGAGAGAAGAGACCAGATAGGGAGAGAAGAGACCAGATAGAGAGAGAGAAAAGAGAGAGAGCAGAGGGAGAGAGAGAGAGAGCAGAGAGAGAGAGCAGAGAGAGCAGAGAAAAGCGAGAGAGCAGAGAGTGTGTGTGTGAGAGAGAAGAGAGCAGGGAAAAGAGAGAGAGAGAGCAGAGAGAGAGCAGAAAAAAGAGAGCAGAGAGTTGAGAGAGCAGAAAGCAGGCAGAACGCAGGCTGAGAGAGCAGAGAGCGAGAGCAGAGAGAAGAGAGAAGGCTGAGAGAGGGCAGAGAGCATTAGAGAGAGAGAGAGGGGGGAGAGAGCGGAGAGCAGGCTGAGAGAGCAAAGCGAGCAGAGAGTGAGAGAGAGATCAAAGAGAGCAGAGAGAGCAGAGATAATACAGAGTGTGAGAGCAGAGAGAGAGCAGAGAGGGCAGAGAGAGAGCAGGGCAGAGAGGGCAGAGAGAGAGCAGAGAACAGAAAGAAGAGAGCAGACAGAGAAGAGGGAGAGAGAGAGCAGAGAACAGAGAGAGCAGAGAACAGAGAGAAGAGAGAGCAGAGACAGAGGGAGCAGAGAGAGACAGTAGATAATGAGAGCAGAAAGAGAGAGAGCAGAGAGTAGAGGGAGAGAGAAGAGACCAGATAGGGAGAGAGAAAAGAGAGAGAGCAGAGAGAGAGAGCAGAGGGAGAGAGAGAGAGAGCAGAGAGAAAGAGCAGAGAGAGAGCGAGCAGAGAGATAGCAGAATGAGAGAGGAGAGAGAGAGAGCAGAGAGAGAGCAGAGGGAGAGAGATAGCAGAGAGAGCGAGCAGAGAGCAGAGAGAGTGAGAAGAGAGAGAGAGCAGAGAGGGCAGAGAGAGGGCAGAGAAAGAGAGAGAGCAGAGAGGAAGAGCAGAGAGAGCAGATAAAATAGAGAGCAGCAGAGCAGAGAGTAGAGAGAGCAGAGGGAGCAGAGGGAGAGAGAGAACAGAGAGAGCAGAGAACAGAGAGAAGAGAGAGCAGAGAGCATAGAGAGGGAGCAGAGAGAGACCGCAGATAACGAGAGCAGAAAGAGAGAGAGCAGAGAGAGAGAGCAGAGAGCAGAGAAAAGCAAGAGAGCAGAAAGCAGAGAGCAGAGCACACAGAGAGAGCAGAGAGCAGGGAAAAGAGAGAGAGCAGAGAGAGAGCAGAGAGAGAGCAGAGAAAAGAGAGCAGAGAGTTGAGAGAGCAGAAAGCAGGCAGAGAGAGAGAGAGAGAGAGAGAGAGAGAGAGAGAGAGCACAAAGAGAGAGAGAGAGAACAAAGGGCAGAGAGAGCAGAGAAAGTAGAGGGAGTGAGAGAGCAGAGAACAGAGAGAAGAGAGAGAGAGCAGACAGAGCAGAGGGATGGAGAGAGCAGAGAACAGAGAGAGCATAGAACAGAGAGAAGAGAGAGCAGAGAGAGAGGGAGCAGAGAGAGACAGCAGATAATGAGAGCAGAAAGAGAGAGAGCAGAGAGAGCAGAGAAAAGCGAGAGAGCAGAGAGAGCAAATAGAGAGGCCAGAGGGAGAGAGAAGAGAGCAGAGAGCAGAGGGAGAGAGCAGAGAGCAGAGAGAGAGAGCCGAGAGCAGAGAGAGAGCAGAGTGAAAGAGATAGCTGAGAGAGAGCGAGCAGAGAGCAGGCTGAGAGAGCAGAGAGAGATCGGAGAGCAGAGAGAGCAGAGAGTGAGCAGAGAGCAGAGAGAGTAATAAGAGAGAGAGAGCAGAGAGGGCAGAGAAAGAGAGAGCAGAGAGAGCAGATAAAATAGAGAGCAGCAGAGCAGAGAGCAGAGGGAGCAGAGGGAGAGAGAGAGCAGAGAACAGAGAGACGAGAGATAGCAGAGAACAGAGAGAGAGCAGAGAGAGCAGAAGGAGTGAGAGAGCAGAGAACAGAGAGAGCAGAGGGAGAGAGAGCAGAGAACAGAGAGAGAGCAGAAAACAGAGAGAGAGCAGAGGGCAGAGAGAGAGCAGCAGAGCAGAGAGAGAGCATAGAGAGAGCAGAGAGAGAGCAGAGAACAGAGAGAGAGCGCAGAGAGAGAGCAGAGGGAGAAAGAGAGAGAGAGAGGGAGCATAGAGCAGAGAGAGCAGAGAGAGCAGAGGGAGAGAGCAGAGAATAGATAGAATAGAGAGAGAGTTAGCAGAGAGCAGGCTGAGAAAGCAAAGAGAGAGTGAGAGAGCAAAGAGTGAGAGAGGAGAGAGAGCAGAGAGCAAAGAGAGAGAGAGCAGAGAGGGCAGAGAGAAAGACCAGAGAGAGAGCAGAGAAAAGAGAGAGCACAGAGAGCAGAAAGAGAGCAGAGAGCAGGCTGAGAGAGAAGAGAGAGCAGAGAGTGAGCAGAAAGAGAGCAGAGAATAGAGAGCAGAGAGAGCAGAGAGAGAGAGCAGAGAAAAGAGAGCAGAGCAGAGAGAGCAGAGAGCAGAGAGAGCAGAGAACAGAGAGAAAAGAGTGAGAGAGCAGAGAGGGAGAGAGCAGAGGGAGAGAGCAGAGAGGGCAGAGAGAGAGAACAGAGAGGGCAGAGAGAGAGAGCAGAGAGAGCAGAGAGAGCTGAGAGCAGAGAGACAGATCAGGGAGAGCAGAGGGCAGAGAGAGCAGAGAGAAACCAGAGAGAGAGCAGAGAGATCAGAGGAAGTGAGAGAGCAGAGAGAGAGAAACAGCAGAGAGAGAGCAGAAAGCAAAGAGATACTCTCTTCTGTTGCTATAGTGACCCTGCATCACAACACTACATTGCTATAGTGACCCTGCATCACAACACTATGTTGCTATAGTGACCCTGCATCACAACACTCTGTTGCTATAGTAACCCTGCATTACAACACTCTGTTGCTATAGTAACCCTGCATTACAACACTCTGTTGTACTAATTGTACAATTTGTTTAATTCTATTCCACATATTTAATTGTTTTGTATTTCATTTCATATTTGTTTCATGTTTCAACCAGTCGCAGGTTAACATCAACCTGACAGAGGAAACGTAAAATCAATAAACAAACTGTTTTCACAATTAACAAGCCTTTTCTTGTTTCAAGTATGTTTTATTATGAAAAGTACAATATATCCTTGTATACTTGTACAACTATGGAGCGTATGTCCAGATATAATTATATATAATTGTACAATTTGTTGTTCAACATAAAAGACATAAAACAAATGATCACATTGGTATTTTAACAGTGTTATTGTCATGTGTGTGTCCAGTGTGTGTGTGTGTCCAGTGTGTGTGTGTGTCCAGTGTGTGTGTGTGTCCAGTGTGTGTGTGTGTGTATGTGTGTGTGTGTGTGTTTGTTTGTCCAGTGTGTGTGTGTCCAGTGTGTGTGTCCAATGTGTCCGGTGTGTGTGTGTGTTATTGTTTGTCCAGTGTGTGTGTGTGTGTGTGTGTCCAGTGTGTCCAGTGTGTGTGTGTGTCCAGTGTGTGTGTGTGTCCAGTGTGTGTGTCCAGTGTGTGTGTGGGTCTTTTTGTTTGTCCAGTGTGTGTGTGTGTTCAGTGTGTGTGTGTGTCCAGTGTGTGTGTGTGTCCAGTGTGTGTGTGTGTGTGTTTGTTTGTCCAGTGTGTGTGTGTGTCCAGTGTGTCCGGTGTGTGTGTGTGTCTTTTTGTTTGTCCAGTGTGTGTGTCCAGTGTGTGTGTGTGTCTTTTTGTTTGTCCAGTGTGTGTGTGTGTTCAGTGTGTGTGTGTGTCCAGTGTGTGTGTGTGTCCAGTGTGTGTGTGTGTCCAGTGTGTGTGTGTGTGTGTCCAGTGTGTGTGTGTGTATGTGTGTGTGTGTGTGTTTGTTTGTCCAGTGTGTGTGTGTCCAGTGTGTGTGTCCAGTGTGTCCAGTGTGTGTGTGTGTGTGTTTTTGTTTGTCCAGTGTGTGTGTGTGTGTGTGTGTGTCAGTGTGTGTGTGTGTCCAGTGTGTGTGTGTCCAGTGTGTGTGTCCAGTGTGTGTGTGTGTCCAGTGTGTGTGTCAGTGTGTGTGTGTGTCCAGTGTGTGTGTGTCCAGTGTGTGTGTCCAGTGTGTGTGTGTGTGTGTGTGTGTGTGTTTGTTTGTCCAGTGTGTGTGTGTCCAGTGTGTGTGTCCAGTGTGTCCAGTGTGTGTGTGTGTCCAGTGTGTCCAGTGTGTGTGTCAGTGTGTGTGTATGTCCAGTGTGTGTGTGTCCAGTGTGTGTGTCCAGTGTGTGTGTGTGTGTGTGTGTGTGTTTGTTTGTCCAGTGTGTGTGTGTCCAGTGTGTGTGTCCAGTGTGTCCAGTGTGTGTGTGTGTGTGTTTTTGTTTGTCCAGTGTGTGTTCAGTGTGTGTGTCAGTGTGTGTGTGTGTCCAGTGTGTGTGTGTGTCCAGTGTGTGTGTGTGTCCAGTGTGTCCAGTGTGTGTGTGTGTGTGTGTGTTTGTCCAGTGTGTGTGTGTGTGTTCAGTGTGTGTGTGTCCAGTGTGTGTGTCTGTGTGTCCAGTGTGTGTGTGTGTGTGTGTGTTTGTCCAGTGTGTGTGTGTGTGTGTTCAGTGTGTGTTTGTCCAGTGTGTGTGTCCTGTGTGTGTGTGTGTCCAGTGTGTGTGTGTGTCCAGTGTGTGTGTGTGTCCAGTGTGTGTGTGTGTGTCCAGTGTGTGTGTGTGTGTCCAGTGTGTGTGTGTGTATGTGTGTGTGTGTGTGTTTGTTTGTCCAGTGTGTGTGTGTCCAGTGTGTCCAGTGTGTGTGTGTTTTTGTTTTGTTCAGTGTGTGTGTGTGTGTGTGTGTCAGTGTGTGTGTGTGTCCAGTGTGTGTGTGTCCAGTGTGTGTGTCCAGTGTGTCCAGTGTATTTGTGTGTCCAGTGTGTCCAGTGTGTGTGTCAGTGTGTGTGTGTGTGTGTCCAGTGTGTGTGTGTCCAGTGTGTGTGTCCAGTGTGTGTGTGTGTGTGTGTGTTTGTTTGTCCAGTGTGTGTGTGTCCAGTGTGTGTGTCCAGTGTGTCCAGTGTGTATGTGTGTCCAGTGTGTGTGTCAGTGTGTGTGTATGTCCAGTGTGTGTGTGTCCAGTGTGTGTGTGTGTGTGTGTGTGTGTGTGTGTTTGTTTGTCCAGTGTGTGTGTGTCCAGTGTGTGTGTCCAGTGTGTGTGTGTGTGTGTGTGTTTTTGTTTGTCCAGTGTGTGTTCAGTGTGTGTGTCAGTGTGTGTGTGTGTCCAGTGTGTGTGTGTGTCCAGTGTGTGTGTGTGTCCAGTGTGTGTGTCCAGTGTGTCCAGTGTGTGTGTGTGTGTTTGTCCAGTGTGTGTGTGTGTGTTCAGTGTGTGTGTGTCCAGTGTGTGTGTGTGTGTCCAGTGTGTGTGTGTGTGTGTGTGTTCAGTGTGTGTTTGTCCAGTGTGTGTGTCCTGTGTGTGTTCAGTGTGTGTTTGTCCATTGTGTGTGTGTGTTCAGTGTGTGTGTGTTTGTGTATTTTTGTTTGTCCAGTGTGTGTGTGTGTGTGTGTGTGTGTGTGTTCAATGTGTGTGTGTCCAGTGTGTGTGTGTGTGTTCAGTGTGTGTGTGTGTCCAGTGTGTTTGTGTGTGTGTTCAGTGTGTGTGTGTGTCCAGTGTGTTTGTGTGTGTGTGTTCAGTGTGTGTTTTTCCAGTGTGTGTGTTTGTCCAGTGTGTGTGTGTGTGTGTGTGTGTGTTCAATGTGTGTGTGTCCAGTGTGTGTGTGTTTGTGTGTGTGTGTGTGTGTGTTTTTGTTTGTCCAGTGTGTGTGTGTTTTTTGTCCAGTGTTTGTGTGTCAAGTCTGTGTGTGTGTGTGTTCAGTGTGTGTGTGTGTGTCCAGCGTGTGTGTGTAGTTTTGTTTGTCCAGTGTGTGTGTGTGTGTGTGTGTGTGTGTGTGTGTGTGTGTGTGTCTATTTGTGTGTGTGTGTGTGTGTGTGTCTATTTGTGTGTGTGTGTGTGTGTGTGTGTGTGTGTGTGTGTGTGTGTGTGTGTGTGTGTGTGTGTGTGTGTGTGTGTGTGTGTGTGTGTGTGTGTGTGTGTATCACTGACAGAGAGACACTGAGTTGGAGTAATAATGAACCCTAAACCCTGGATAGAGGGGCTCAGTGAATGTGGAGGTGAATGTGATCAGGTGGGTCATTGTGTCAGAGGAGGCTCTATAGAAGGACAGAGTGCCGGCTGGCCAGTCCAGATACACTCCTACTCTGTGGGGGCTGGAGGAGGGGACGTCTATGGTAGTGGGATTATTATTGTGACAGGCATAGTAACTGCTGTCAGTGCAGACCAGACTCCAGGACTTGTCATTGTGTCCAAGACAACAGTCCTTCTTCTCTCCTCTCCTGCTGATTCCTTTATATGTCACTCCTATAACAGCCTCTCCACTCCACTCGACCTCCCAGTAACAGCGCCCAGTCAGACCCTCTCTACACAGCACCTGTCTACAGTCCTCAAATCTCTCTGGGTGATCAGGATACGGCTGCTTCTCTGTCCTCCATGTCACCTTTCTGTTCTCCTCAGACAGAGAGAGGAGTCTGTTTACTGTGTTTAGGTCCAGTGTGAGATCACAGACATCTGATGGATGAAACTCAATACCCTCCCTCTCTCTCTTTCAATCTGTTCTGACTCTATACCCTCCCTCTGTTCTGACTCTCTACCCTCCCTCTCTCTCTTTCCCTCTGTTCTGACTCTCTACCCTCCATCTCTCTCTTCCCTCTGTTCTGACTCTCTCCCTCCATCTCTTTCCCTCTGTTCTGACTCTCTACCCTCCCTCTGTTCTGACTCTCTACCCTCCCTCTCTCTCTCTTTCCCTCTGTTCTGACTCTCATCTCTCTCTCTCTTTCCCTCTGTTCTGACTCTCTACCCTCCATCTCTCTCTTCCCTCTGTTCTGACTCTCTACCCTCCCTCTCTCTCTTTCCCTCTGTTCTGACTCTCTCCCCTCCATCCCTCTATTTCCCTCTGTTCTGACTCTCATCTCTCGCTCTTTCTCTCTGTTCTGACTCTCTCCCCTCCATCTCTCTCTTTCCCTCTGTTCTGACTCTCGACCCTCCATCTCTCTCTTCCCTCTGTTCTGACTCTCTACTCTCCCTCTCTCTCTCTTCCCTCTGTTCTGACTCTCTACCCTCCCTCTCTCTCTCTTTCCCTCTGTTCTGACTCTCTCCCCTCCATCCCTCTATTTCCCTCTGTTCTGACTCTCATCTCTCGCTCTTTCTCTCTGTTCTGACTCTCTCCCCTCCATCTCTCTCTTTCCCTCTGTTCTGACTCTCGACCCTCCATCTCTCTCTTCCCTCTGTTCTGACTCTCTCCCCTCCATCTCTCTCTTTCCCTGTTCTGACTCTCTACCCTCCCTCTGTTCTGACTCTCTACTCTCCCTCTCTCTCTCTTCCCTCTGTTCTGACTCTCTCCCCTCCATCTCTCTCTTTCCCTCTGTTCTGACTCTCATCTCTCTCTCTCTCTCTTTCCCTCTGTTCTGACTCTCTACTCTCCCTCTCTCTCTGTGATATCTACGTTTTTTTAAATAAAAATGTTCACACATAAAGTGAACCGTTTTTGCTTTGTAATTCTGGGTTATTGTATGTAGATTGATGAGGGGAAAAACACATTTAATTAATTTTAGAATAAGGCTGTAACGTGACAAAATGTGTAAAAAGTCAAGGGGTCTGAATACTTTCTGAATGTTACTGAATACTTTCTGAATGTTACTGTATATCTGTATATTAGTCTCTCTCTCTCTCTCTCTCTCTCTCTCTCTCTGCAGTGATGTTGTTTTCATCACTTCTGGTTTAACACTGCCATCAAGTGGTGATTGTCCAAACTGCACCACTGTTAAGATAGAGAGAAAAAAGTGTGGGAGAGAGAGAGAGCAGAGAGCAGAGTGTGGGAGAGAGAGCAGAGAGAGCAGAATGTGGGAGAGAGAGAGCAGAATGTGGGAGAGAGAGAGAGCAGAATGTGGGAGAGAGAGCAGAGAGAGCAGAGTGTGGGAGAGAGAGCAGAGAGAGCAGAGTGTGTGGGAGAGAGAGCAGAGAGTGTGAGAGAGAGAGAGAGCAGAGAACAGAGAGAGCAGAGAACAGAGAGAGCAGAGAACAGAGAGAGCAGAGCAGAGCAGAGAGAGAGCAGGCTGAGAGAGCTGATAGAGCAGAGCGAGGAGAAGAGAGCAGAGTGAGATCAGAGAGTGAGAGAGAAGAGGGCAGAGAGAGCAGAGAACAGAGAGAGCAGAGAACAGAGCAGAAAGAGAGAGAACTCTGTTGCTATAGTGACCGTGCATTACAACACTCTGTTGCTATAGTGACCCTGCATTACAACACTCTGTTGCTATAGTGACCCTGCATTACAACACTCTGTTGCTATAGTAACCCTGCATTACATCACTCTGTTGCTATAGTGACCCTGCATTACAACACTCTGTTGCTATAGTGACCCTGCATCACAACACTCTGTTGCTATAGTGACCCTGCATCACAACACTCTGTTGCTATAGTAACCCTGCATTACATCACTCTGTTGCTATAGTAACCCTGCATTACATCACTCTGTTGCTATAGTGACCCTGCATTACAACACTCTGTTGCTATAGTGACCCTGCATCACAACACTCTGTTGCTATAGTGACCCTGCATCACAACACTCTGTTGCTATAGTAACCCTGCATTACATCACTCTGTTGTACAATTTGTTTAATTATATTCCACATATTTAATTGTTTTGTATTTCATTTCATATTTGTTTCATGTTTCAACCAGTCGCAGGTTAACATCAACCTGACAGAGGAAACGTAAAATCAATAAACAAACTGTTTTCACAATTAACAGGCCTTTTCTTGTTTCAAGTATGTTTTATTATGAATAGTACAATATATCCTTGTATACTTGTACAACTATGGAGCGTATGTCCATATATAATTATATATAATTGTATAATTAGTTTTTCAACATAAAAGACAAAACATGATCACATTGGTATTTTAACAGTGTTATTGTCAGAGGTCCTCACAACTATAGAAAGACGCGCATGTGTGTGTCCAGAATGTGTGTGTGTGTGTGTGTGTCCAGAGTGTGTGTGTGTGTGTGTGTCCAGAGTGTGTGTGTGTGTGTGTCCAGTGTGTGTGTGTGTCCAGAGTGTGTGTGTGTCCAGAATGTGTGTGTGTGTGTCCAGTGTGTGTGTGTGTCCAGTGTGTGTGTGTGTCCTGTGTGTGTGTGTGTATTTGTCCAGTGTGTGTTTGTCCACTGTGTGTGTGTGTCAAGAGTGTGTGTGTGTGTGTAGAATGTGTGTGTCCTGAGTGTGTGTGTCCAGTGTGTGTGTGTCCAGTGTGTGTGTGTGTGTCCAGTGTGTGTGTGTGTCCAGAGTGTGTGTGTGTGTGTGTAGAATGTGTGTGTCCTGAGTGTGTGTGTCCAGTGTGTGTGTGTCCAGTGTGTGTGTGTGTGTGTGTCCAGTGTGTGTGTGTGTGTGCCCAGAGTGTGTGTGTCCAGTGTGTGTGTGTGTCCTGTGTGTGTGTGTTTGTGTGTGTGTATTTGTCCAGTGTGTGTTTGTCCAGTGTGTGTGTGTCCAGAGTGTGTGTGTCCAGAGTGTGTGCGTGTGTCCTGTGTGTGTGTTTGTGTGTGTGTGTGTGTTTGTCCAGTGTGTGTGTGTCCAGAGTGTGTGTGTGTGTCCAGTGTGTGTGTGTGTGTCCAGTGTGTGTGTGTGTGTCCAGTGTGTGTGTGTCCAGAGTGTGTGTGTGTCCTGTGCTTGTGTGTCCTGTGTGAGTGTGTGTGTATTTGTCCAGTGTGTGTTTGTCCAGTGTGTGTGTGTCCAGTGTGTGTGTGTGTGTCCAGTGTGTGTGTGTGTCCAGTGTGTGTGTGTGTGTCCTGTCTGTGTGTGTGTGTCCAGTGTGTGTGTGTGTCCAGTGTGTGTGTGTGTCCAGAGTGTGTGTGTGTCCTGTGTGTGTGTCCTGTGTGTGTGTGTGTCCTGTGTGTGTGTGTGTCCTGTGTGTGTGTGTGTGTGACCACTGCGTGTGTGTGTGTGTCCAGAGTGTGTGTTTGTCCTGTGTGTGTGTGTGTGTGTGTGTCAAGTTATTATTTCAGGGACACTGAGGAGTCATCACCCCAATGCCCTGTGTGTCCTGTGTGTGTCGTGTGTGTGTGTGTGTGTCCAGTGTGTGTGTGTG
>NW_027039462.1:0-22500 GCF_034236695.1 Oncorhynchus nerka | reverse complement strand
AATAGTGGCAGTATATTTTTCTCCATTTTCATGTCACACCCTGATCTGTTTCACCTGTCTTGTGATTGTCTCCACCCCTCCAGTGTCGCTTATATCCCTGGTGTATATATCCCTGGTGTATATATCCCTGGTGTATTTATCCCTGGTGTATATATCCCTGTGTTTCCCTGGTGTATATATCCCTGTGTTTCCCTGGTGTATATATCCCTGTGTTTCTCTGGTGTATATATCCCTGTGTTTCCCTGGTATATATCCCTGCGTTTCGCTGGTGTATATATCCCTGTGTTTCCCTGGTGTATATATCCCTGGTGTATATATCCCTGTGTTCCCTGGTGTATATATCCCTGGTGTATATATCCCTGTGTTTCCTGGTGTATATATCCCTGGTGTATTTATCCCTGGTGTATATATCCCTGTGATTCCCTGGTGTATATATCCCTGTGTTCCCTGGTGTATAAATCCCTGGTGTATATATCCCTGTGTTTCCTGGTGTATATATCCCTGGTGTATTTATCCCTGGTGTGTATATCCCTGTGTTTCCCTGGTGTATATATCCCTGGTATATATATCCCTGGTGTATATATCCCTGTGTTTCCCTGGTGTATATATCCCTGGTGTATATATCCCTGTGTTTCCCTGGTGTATATATCCCTGTGTTTCCCTGGTGTATATATCCCTGTGTTTCCCTGGTGTATATATCCCTGTGTTTCCTGGTGTATATATCCCTGGTGTATATATCCCTGTGTTTCCCAGGTGTATATATCCCTGGTGTATATATCCCTGTGTTTCCCTGGTGTATATATCCCTGGTGTATATATCCCTGTGTTTCCTGGTGTATATATCCCTGGTGTATTTATCCCTGGTGTATATATCCCTGTGTTTCCCTGGTGTATATATCCCTGGTGTATATATCCCTGTGTTTCCCTGGTGTATAAATCCCTGGTGTATATATCCCGGTGTTTCCTGGTGTATATATCCCTGGTGTATTTATCCCTGGTGTGTATATCCCTGTGTTTCCCTGGTGTATATATCCCTGGTATATATATCCCTGGTGTATATATCCCTGTGTTTCCCTGGTGTATATATCCCTGGTGTATATATCCCTGGTGTTATCCCTGGTGTTATCCCTGTGTTATATCCCTGGTGTATATATCCCTGTGTTTCCCTGGTGTATATATCCCTGTGTTTCCCTGGTGTATATATCCCTGTGTTTCCCTGGTGTATATATCCCTGTGTTTTCCCTGGTGTATATATCCCTGGTGTATATGTCCCTGGTGTATATATCCCTGTGTATATCCCTGGTGTATATATCCCTGGTGTATGTATCCCTGGTGTATATATCCCTGTGTTTCCCTGGTGTATATATCCCTGGTGTATATATCCCTTTGTTTCCCTGGTGTATATATCCCTGTGTTTCCCTGGTGTATATATCCCTGTGTTTCCCTGGTGTATATATCCTGGTGTATATATCCCTTTGTTTCCCTGGTGTATATATCCCTGTGTTTCCCTGGTGTATATATCCCTGTGTTTCCCTGGTGTATATATCCCTGTGTTTCTCTGGTGTATATATCCCTGGTGTATATATCCCTGTGTTTCCTGGTGTATATATCCCTGGTGTATATATCCCTGGTGTATATATCCCTGTGTATCCCTGGTGTATATGTCCCTGGTGTATATGTCCCTGTGTTTCCCTGGTGTATATATTCCTGTGTTCCCTGGTGTATATATCCCTGTGTTTCCCTGGTGTATATATCCCTGGTGTATTTATCCCTGTGTTTCCTGGTGTATATATCCCTGGTGTAAATATCCCTGTGTTTCCTGGTGTATATATCCCTGGTGTATTTATCCCTGGTGTATATATCCCTGTGATTCCCTGGTGTATATATCCCTGTGTTCCTTGGTGTACATATCCCTGGTATATATATCCCTGGTGTATATATCCCTGTGTTTCCCTGTTGTATATATCCCTGGTGTATATATCCCTGGTGTATATATCCCTGTGTTTCCCTGGTGTATATATCCCTGGTGTATATATCCCCGTGTTTCCCAGGTGTATATATCCCTGTGTTTCCCTGGTGTATATATCCCTGTGTTTCCCTGGTGTATATATCCCTGTGTTTCCCTGGTGTATATATCCCTGGTGTATATTTCCCTGTGTTCCCTGGTGTATATATCCCTGTGTTTCCTGGTGTATATATCCCTGGTGTATTTATCCCTGGTGTATATATCCCTGTGATTCCCTGGTGTATATATCCCTGTGTTCCTTGGTGTACATATCCCTGGTATATATATCCCTGTGTTTCCCTGGTGTATATATCCCTGGTGTATATATCCCTGTGTTTCCCTGGTGTATATATCCCTGTGTTTCCCTGGTGTATATATCCCTGTGTTTCCCTGGTGTACATATCCCTGTGTATTTCCCTGGTGTATATATCCCTGTGTTTCCCAGGTGTATATATCCCTGTGTTTCCTGGTGTATATATCCCTGGTGTATATATCCCTGGTGTATATGTCCCTGGTGTGTATATCTCTGTGTACATATCCCTGTGTTTCCCTGGTGTATATATCCCTGTGTTTCCCAGGTGTATATATCCCTGTGTTTCCTGGTGTATATATCCCTGGTGTATATATCCCTGGTGTATATGTCCCTGGTGTGTATATCTCTGGTATGTATATCCCTGGTGTATATATCCCTGTGTTTCCCTGGTGTATATATCCCTGTGTTTCCCTGTATATATCCCTGGTGTATATATCCCTGTGTTTCCCTGGTGTATATATCCCTGTGTTTCCCTGTGTGTATATATCCTGTGTTTCCCTGGTGTATATATCCCTGTGTTTCCTGGTGTATATATCCCTCGGTGTATATATCCCTGTGTGTATATCCCTGGTGTATTTATCCCTGTGTTTCCCTGGGTATATATCCCTGGTGTATATATCCCTAATGTTTCCCTGGTGTATATATCTGGTGTATATGTCCCTGGTGTATATATCCCCGGGTGTATATATCCCTGGTGTATATATCCTGGTGTATATCCTGTGTATATCCCTGGTGTATATATCCCTGTGTATATATCCTGTGTATATATCCCTGTGTTTCCCTGGTGTATATATCCCTGGTTTATATTCCCTGGTGTATATATCCCTGTGTATATCCCTGGTGTATCCATATCCCTGGTGTTTATCCTGGTGTATATATCCCTGGTGTATATATCCCTGGTGTATATAGTCCTGTGTTTCCCTGGTGTATATATCCCTGTGTTTCCCTGGTGTATATATCCCTGGTGTATATTATCCCTGGTGTATATATCCCTGGTGTATATATCCCTGTGTTTCCCTGGTGTATATATCCCCTGGTGTATATATCCCTGGTGTATATATCCCTGGTGTATATATCCCTGTGTATGTCCCTGGTGTATATATCCCTGGTGTATATATCCCTGGTGTATATATCCCTGGTGTATATATCCCTGGTGTATATATCCCTGTGTTTCCCGGTGTATATATCCCTGGTGTATATATCCCTGTGTTCCCTGTGTATACATCCCTGGTGTATATATCCCTGTGTTTCCCCTGGTGTATATATCCCTGTGTATATATCCCTGTGTTTCCTGGTGTATATATCCCTGTGTTTCCCTGGTGTATATATCCCTGGTGTATATCCCTGTGTTTCCTGGTGTATATATCCCTGGTTTATATATTCCCTGTGTATATATCCTGGTGTATATATCCCTGGTGTATATATCCCTGTGTGTATATATGCCCCTGTGTTTCCCTGGTGTATATATCCTGGTGTTTCCTGTGTATATATCCCTGGTGTACATATCCCTGGTGTACATATCCCTGGTGTATATATCCCTGTGTATATATCCCTGGTGTATATATCCCTGGTGTATATAGTCCTGTGTTTCCTGGTGTATATATCCCTGGTGTATATATCCCTGGTGTATATATCCCTGTGTTTCCTGGTGTATATATATCCCTGGTGTATATATCCCTGTGTTTCCTGGTGTATATATCCCTGGTGTATATATCCCTGTGTTCCCTGGTGTATATATCCCTGGTGTATATATCCCTGTGTTTCCTGGTGTATATATCCCTGGTTTATATATCCCTGGTGTATATATCCTGGTGTATATATCCCTGGTGTATATATCCCTGTGTTTCCTGGTGTATATATCCCTGTGTATATATCCCTGTGTTATCCCTGTGTATTATCCCCCTGGTGTATATATCCCTGTGTATATATCCCTGGTGTATATATCCCTGGTGTATATATCCCTGTGTTTCCCTGGTGTATATATCCCTGTGTTTCCCTGGTGTATATATCCCTGGTGTATATATCCCTGTGTTTCCCTGGTGTATATATCCCTGGTGTATATATCCCTGTGTTTTCCTGGTGTATATATCCCTGGTGTATATATCCCTGGTGTATATATCCCTGGTGTATATATCCCTGTGTTTCCCTGGTGTATATATCCCTGGTGTATATATCCCTGTGTTTCCCTGGTGTATTCATCCCTGGTGTATATATCCCTGGTGTATATATCCCTGGTGTACATATCCCTGGTGTATATATCCCTGGTGTATATATCCCTGGTGTATATATCCCTGGTGTATATATCCCTGGTGTATATATCCCTGTGTTTCCCTGGTGTATATATCCCTGGTGTATATATCCTGGTGTATATATCCCTGGTGTATATCCCTGTGTTTCCTGGTGTATATATCCCTGGTGTATATATCCCTGGTGTATATCCTGTGTATATATCCCTGGTGTATATATCCCTGTGTTTCCCTGGTGTATATATCCCCTGGTGTATATATCCCTGGTTATTTCCTGGTGTTTCCCTGGTGTATATATCCCTGGTGTATATATCCCTGTGTTTCCCTGGTGTATATATCCCTGGTGTGTATATCCCTGGTGTATATATCCCTGGTGTATATATCCCTGGTGTATATATCCTGTGTTTCCCTGGTGTATATATCCCTGGTGTATATATCCCTGTGTTTCCCTGGTGTATATATCCCTGGTGTATATATCCCTGTGTTTCCCTGTTGTATATATCCCTGGTGTATATATCCCTGGTGTATATATCCCTGGTGTATATATCCCTGTGTTTCCCTGGTGTATATATCCCTGGTGTATATATCCCTGTGTTTCCTGGTGTATATATCCCTGTGTTTCCCTGGTGTATATATCCCTGGTGTATATATCCCTGGTGTATATATCCCTGTGTATATATCCCTGGTGTATATATCCCTGTGTTTCCCTGGTGTATATATCCCTGGTGTATATATCCCTGGTGTATATATATCCCTGTGTATATATCCCTGGTGTATATATCCCTGGTGTATATATCCCTGTGTTTCCCTGGTGTATATATCCCTGGTGTATATATCCCTGGTGTATATATCCCTGGTGTATATATCCCCCTGGTGTATATATCCCTGGTGTATATATCCCTGTGTTCCCTGTGTATATATCCCTGTGTATATATCCCTGGTGTATATATCCCTGTGTTTCCCTGGTGTATATATCCCTGGTGTATATATCCCTGTGTATATATCCCTGGTGTATATATCCCTGGTGTATATATCCCTGGTGTATATATCCCTGGTGTATATATCCCTGTGTTTCCCTGGTGTATATATCCCTGTGTATATATCCCTGGTGTTCCCTGGTGTATATCCCTGGTGTATATATCCCTGTGTTCCCTGGTGTACATATCCCTGTGTTTCCCTGGTGTATATATCCCTGTGTTTCCCAGGTGTATATATCCCTGTGTTCCCTGGTGTATATATCCCTGGTGTATATATCCCTGGTGTATATATCCCTGGTGTATATATCCTGGTGTATATATCCCTGGTGTATATATCCCTGTGTTTCCCTGGTGTATATATATCCCTGGTGTATATATCCCTGTGTTTCCTGGTGTATTATCCCTGGTGTATATATCCCTGGTGTATATATCCCTGGTGTACATATCCCTGGTGTATATATCCCTGGTGTACATATCCCTGGTGTATATATCCCTGGTGTATATATCCCTGGTGTATTTATCCCTGGTGTATATATCCTGTGTTTCCCTGTGTATATATCCCTGGTGTATATATCCCTGGTGTATATATCCTGGTGTATATATCCCTGTGTTTCCCTGGTGTATATATCCCTGGTGTATATATCCCTGGTGTATATATCCCTGTGTTTCCCTGGTGTATATATCCCTGGTGTATATATCCCTGGTGTATATATCCCTGTGTTTCCCTGGTGTATATATCCCTGGTGTATATATCCCTGGTGTATATATCCCTGGTGTATATATCCCTGTGTTTCCCTGGTGTATATATCCCTGGTGTATATATCCCTGGTGTATATATCCCTGGTGTATATCCCTGGTGTATATATCCATGTGTTCCTGGTGTATATATCCCTGGTGTATATATCCCTGTGTTCCCTGGTGTATATATCCCTGTGTATATCCCTGGTGTATATATCCCTGTGTATATCCCTGGTGTATATATCCCTGTGTTTCCCTGGTGTATATATCCCTGGTGTATATATCCCTGTGTTCCCTGGTGTATATATCCTGTGAATATATCCCTGTGTATATGTCCCTGGTGTATATATCCCTGGTGTATATATCCCTGTGTATCCCTGGTGTATATATCCCTGGTGTATATATCCCTGGTGTATATATCCCTGTGTATTTCCTGGTGTATATATCCCTGGTGTATTTATCCCTGGTGTATTTATCCCTGGTGTATATATCCCTGTGTTTCCCTGGTGTATATCCCTGTGTTTCCCTGGTGTATATATCCCTGGTGTTATCCTGGTGGTGTATTTATCCCTGGTGTATATATCCCTGGTGTATATATCCCTGTGTTTCCTGGTGTATATATCCCTGGTGTATATATCCCTGGTGTATATATCCCTGGTGTATATGTCCCTGGTGTGTATATCTCTGGTATGTATATCCCTGGTGTATATATCCCTGGTGTATATATCCCTGTGTTTCCCTGGTGTATATATCCCTGTGTTTCCCTGGTGTATATAACCCTGGTGTATTTATCCCTGGTGTATATATCCCTGTGTTTCCCTGGTGTATATATCCCTGTGTTTCCCTGGTGTATATATCCCTGGTGTATATATCCCTGGTGTATATATCCCTGTGTATATCCCTGGTGTATATATCCCTGTGTTTCCCTGGTGTATTTATCCCTGGTGTATATATCCCTGGTGTATCCCTGTGTATATATCCCTGGTGTATTTATCCCTGTGTTTCCCTGGTGTATTTATCCCTGTGTATATATCCCTGTGATTCCCTGGTGTATATATCCCTGTGTTTCCCTGGTGTATATATCCCTGGTGTATATATCCCTTTGTTTCCCTGGTGTATATATCCCTGTGTTTCCCTGGTGTATATATCCCTGTGTTTCCCTGGTGTATATATCCCTGTGTTTCCCTGGTGTATATATCCCTGGTGTATATATCCCTGTGTTTCCCTGGTGTATATATCCCTGTGTTTCCCTGGTGTATATATCCCTGTGTTTCCCTGGTGTATATATCCCTGTGTTTCCCTGGTGTATATATCCCTGTGTTCCCTGGTGTATATATCCCTGTGTTTCCCTGGTGTATATATCCCTGGTGTATATATCCCTGGTGTATATATCCCTGGTGTATATATCCCTGGTGTATATATCCCTGTGTTTCCCTGTTTCTATGTCCAGTTTGTCTTGTATGTTTATTCCCTGGTGTTATATCCTGTGTATTTCCCTGGTGTATTTATCCCTGTGTTCCCTGGTGTATATATCCCTGTGTGTATAGTATCCCTGGTATTATGAATCCCTGGTGTATATATCCCTGTGTTTCCTGTCCTGACCTATATCCCTGGTGATATTCTGGTGTATCCCTGGTGTATATATCCCCTGTATTATCCCTAGCCTGTATATATCCCTGTCCTGTATATCCTGCCTGTGTTTCTGCCTGGTGATATATCTCCTGTCCTGTTTCCCTGGTGTATATATCCCTGTGTTAGCCTGGCCTGATATATCCCTGTCCTTTCCCTGGTGTATCCTATCCCTGTGTTTCTAGCCTGGTGTATATCCCTGTGATTAGCCTGCCTGACCCTGGTGTATGACCTCTGTCTGTCTGCCACTGTGTATCCCTGGTCTCTATCTTTATCCCTGGTGTATTTATCCCTTGTGTATTATCCCTCAAAGATATATCCCTGGTTTTTGCCATATTCCCTGGTGTTCTTTATCCAGAGTCTCCAGTATCCCTGGGTATTTATCCCTGAGTGCATTATCCCTGTGTTTCATCCTGTTACTATATCCCTGCTGTAAATCCCTGGTGTAGGGGTTTGACCCAGAGCTGAGATCCCAGAGAAGCACATATCCTCTGTTCCACAGTCTGATAGCCTGCAAAGAGTCCCTGTATTAAAATCCACTGTATTCTTTGGTGGTGAAAATAGTGGCAGAGTATATTGGTTTCAACATATTCAGATATATCAGTGTTCCTGAAACCTTCCAGTTCTATTCTTTTATGAATTATCACCATAAATGCAAATTTTCTCTATTCCTCTTCTGCCTGACCATTGTCCCTTGTTTTCTGACTCTAGTCAGGTCAGGGTGTGACCATTCTGCCTGTCCTGACCTCTAGCCTGCCTGACCTCCAGCCTGCCTGACCTGCCATCAGTCTGCCTGTTATGACATAGTCTGCCTGACCATTCTGCCTGTTTTGACCTCTTCTGCCTGGACCAGGGCCCAGTCCACATCAGGAGTGCCAGCTGTTTGTTCCTGACCTCAGGGTGTCCAGGGCTTGTTTAGTTTTTATACATCAGGTGACGAGTCTGGGCTTGAGTTTTTCTCCAGTGTTACAGTGGGGATTTTTAGTCCATCAGAGAGCAGCTTGTTTAGTTTTTGAATCCTTCAGGTTTGTTAGTCAGGTCCAGCCTCAGGTTGAGGGGTTTGGACCAATCAGAGAGCTGAGATCTGACAGGAACTTCCTCTGAGACTAGACAGCCTGACAGCCTGGAAAGAGTCAAGTCATGTTAAAAATCACACTGCTATTCTTTGGTGGTGAAGATAGTGGCAGTAAAATATTCAGATATATCAGTGTCCTGAAACCTTCCATATTTATTTGTAAATTAATGTATCATCATTAAAAATGACAAATTATCAAAGTATTGTCTGCAGATAGAAACATTATAGTACCGGTACGAATATTTGAGTAGACTGACCAGACCAGTTTAAAATGCAGTAGCAGTCAGAAGACAGACAGTGAGGTATCAGATTTAGATTGTATTGAGTATACAGTCCACCCCATATCTATTTAGACAGTGAGGAATCAGATTTAGATTGTATTGAGTATACAGTCCACACCATATCTATTTAGACAGTGAGGTATCAGATTTAGATTGTATTGAGTATACAGTCCACACCATATCTATTTAGACAGTGAGGTATCAGATTTAGATTGTATTGAGTATACAGTCCACACCATATCTATTTAGACAGTGAGGTATCAGATTTAGATTGTATTGAGTATACAGTCCACACCATATCTATTTTGACAGTGAAGCTAACATTTTAAATGTGGCTCTATACTCCAACATTTTGCATTTCAGATCAAATGTTTCATATGAGGTGACAGTATATAATGTCACCTTTTATTTGAGGATATTTTAATATATATCTGTTTCACCGTTTAGAAATAAAAGCACTTTATGTATCTAGTCCCCTATTTGAAAAAGTCATAAGTATTCTGACCAATTCACCTATAGTCTATTAAAGTAGTCAAAAGAATAGTATTTGGTCTGATATTCCTTTAACACAATGACTACATCAAGCCTGTGACTCAAACTCTTTCACTGCATTTGCAGTTTGTTTTTAAAATGGTGGATGATGAGTGGAGTAACTTTTCTGTCTAAGAGAGTAGATAACATGTTTCTAAACAATAATACATTAATCCTGATGATGTCATGATTAAGAAAAATCATTAAAGAATCATGAATAATAATGAGTGAGAAAGTTACAGAGGCTACAACAAAACATGCTAACCTCTCACCATTACCAATAACAGACTACAACAAAACATGCTAACCTCTCACCATTACCAATAACAGAGGCTACAACAAAACATGCTAACCTCTCACCATTACCAATAACAGAGACTACAACAAAACATGCTAACCTCTCACCATTACCAATAACAGAGACTACAACAAAACATGCTAACCTCTCCCCATTACCAATAACAGAGGCTACAACAAAACATGCTAACCTCTCACCATTACCAATAACAGAGGCTACAACACAACATGCTAACCTCTCACCATTACCAATAACAGAGACTACAACAAAACATGTTAACCTCTCACCATTACCAATAACAGAGACTACAACAAAACATGTTAACCTCTCACCATTACCAATAACAGAGACTACAACAAAACATGCTAACCTCTCACCATTACCAATAACAGAGACTACAACAAAACATGCTAACCTCTCACCATTACCAATAACAGAGGCTACAACAAAACATGCTAACCTCTCACCATTACCAATAACAGAGGCTACAACACAACATGCTAACCTCTCCCCATTACCAATAACAGAGGCTACAACAAAACATACTAACCTCTCACCATTACCAATAACAGAGGCTACAACAAAACATGTTAACCTCTCACCATTACCAATAACAGAGGCTACAACAAAACATGCTAACCTCTCACCATTACCAATAACAGAGACTACAACAAAACATGCTAACCTCTCACCATTACCAATAACAGAGGCTACAACAAAACATGCTAACCTCTCCCCATTACCAATAACAGAGACTACAACAAAACATGCTAACCTCTCACCATTACCAATAACAGAGGCTACAACAAAACATGCTAACCTCTCACCATTACCAATAACAGAGGATACAACAAAACATGCTAACCTCTCACCATAACCAATAACAGAGGCTACAACAAAACATGCTAACCTCTCACCATTACCAATAACAGAGACTACAACAAAACATGCTAACCTCTCACCATTACCAATAATAGAGGCTACAACAAAACATACTAACCTCTCACCATTACCAATAATAGAGGCTACAACAAAACATACTAACCTCTCACCATTACCAATAACAGAGGCTACAACAAAACATGCTAACCTCTCACCATTACCAATAACAGAGGCTACAACAAAACATGCTAACCACTCACCATTACCAATAACAGAGGCTACAACAAAACATGCTAACCTCTCACCATTACCAATAACAGAGACTACAACAAAACATGCTAACCTCTCACCATTACCAATAACAGAGGCTACAACAAAACATGCTAACCTCTCCCCATTACCAATAACAGAGACTACAACAAAACATGCTAACCTCTCACCATTACCAATAACAGAGGCTACAACAAAACATGCTAACCTCTCACCATTACCAATAACAGAGGATACAACAAAACATGCTAACCTCTCACCATAACCAATAACAGAGGCTACAACAAAACATGCTAACCTCTCACCATTACCAATAACAGAGACTACAACAAAACATGCTAACCTCTCACCATTACCAATAATAGAGGCTACAACAAAACATACTAACCTCTCACCATTACCAATAATAGAGGCTACAACAAAACATACTAACCTCTCACCATTACCAATAACAGAGGCTACAACAAAACATGCTAACCTCTCACCATTACCAATAACAGAGGCTACAACAAAACATGCTAACCACTCACCATTACCAATAACAGAGGCTACAACAAAACATGCTAACCTCTCACCATTACCAATAACAGAGGCTACAACAAAACATGCTAACCTCTCACCATTACCAATAACAGAGGCTACAACAAAACATGCTAACCTCTCACCATTACCAATAACAGAGGCTACAACTAAACATACTAACCTCTCACCATTACCAATAACAGAGGCTACAACAAAACATACTAACCTCTCACCATTACCAATAACAGAGACTACAACAAAACATACTAACCTCTCACCATTACCAATAACAGAGGCTACAACAAAACATACTAACCTCTCACCATTACCAACAACAGTGGCTACAACAAAACATGCTAACCTCTCACCATTACCAATAACAGAGGCTACAACAACACATACTAACCTCTCACCATTACCAATAACAGAGACTACAACAAAACATACTAACCTCTCACCATTACCAATAACAGAGGCTACAACAAAACATGCTAACCTCTCACCATTTACCTCAAATGAAAGGTGACATTCTGTACTGTCTCCTAATATGAAACATTAAATCTCAAATCCAAAATGCTGGAGCATAGCACCACATTTAAAACTGAAACCTTCACTGTCCAAACACATATGGTGTGGACTATGTGTGTCTGGTAAACACATGTGGATCTGGTGAACAGTTATCACTTGTTGACCAACTACAGGAATACTGACCTCAGAGTCTCCAGTTTACAGTGGGGATTCCCCAGTCCAGCAGAGAGCAGCTTCACTCCTGAATCATTCAAGTCATTGTTACTCAGATCCAGCTCTCTCAGGTGTGAGGGGTTTGACTCCAGAGCTGAGACCAGAGAAGCACAGCCTTCCTCTGTGACTCCACAGCCTGACAGCCTGACAAAGAGATCATCATGACTTCACAAACACACTGTTAATTTAACACCAGTAGTGTAGAAGGACAATGGTAGATGCATTTGGTTTATTCTCTCAAACAACATATAGATTCATCTTCCGTTTCCTAGAATTGTGTGGTCATATTGTTATACTAATGTGAAAATCAATGAATTTATTCAATATGTTTTTCAATATAATATTATATACATATTATAATACATATTTTTCTCTAAACTGAATATTTCTTCCTGATGATTAGTTCTTATATGTCATTTTATTTACTCACAGAACAGCTCTGGAGGCTTTGACCACTGGCAGCAGCCTCAGAAGACCTTCCTCTGATCTGGAGTATTTCTTCAGGTCAAACACATCCAGCTCCTTTTCTGAAGTCAGCAACACAAAGACCAGAGCTGACCACTGTGCAGGTGACAGTTTGGCTTCAGAGAGACTTCCTGAGCTCAGGTATCTTTGGATCTCCTCCACTAGAGAATGGTCATTCAGTTCATTCAGACAGTGGAACAGATTGATGCTCCTCTCTGGAGAGGGATTCTCCCTGATCTTCTTCTTGATGTACTTGACTGTTTCTTCATGGCTCTGTGAGCTGCTTCTTGTCTTTGTCAGTAGACCTCGTAAGTGCTTCTGATTGGACTCCAATGAGAGGCCCAGAAGGAAGCGGAGGAAAAGGTCCAGGTTTCCCGTCTCACTTTGTAAGGCTTTATCCACAGCACTCTTGTAGAAAGCAACTTCAGGCTTGTCGTTTGTTTGCAGTTTGTCCATTAGATTCTCATTGTTGTTGATGAATGAGAGGAACACATATACAGCAGCCAGAAACTCCTGAATGCTCAGATGAACAAAGCAGTACACCTTGTCCTGGTACAGCACGCATTCCTCTTTAAAGAGCTGTGTGCACAATCCTGAGTACACTGAGGCTTCATTGACATCAATGCCAGCCTCTTTCAGGTCTCCTTCATAGAAAATCAGATTGCCATTCACAAGCTGTTGAAAAGCCAGTTTTCCCAGTGACAGAATGCTCTCTTTATTCCAGTGTGGACCTGTCTCTTCTTTCCCAAGATACTTTTCATTCTTCTGTTTGGTATGAAACTCCACAAGGTGTGTGTACATCTCAGTCAGAGTCTTGGGCATCTCTTCTCTCTTATGTTTCAGCATGTGTTCAAGGACTGTTGCAGAAATCCAACAGAAGACTGGAATGTGGCACATGATGTGGAGGCTCCTTGATGTCTTTATGTGTGAGATGATTCTGCTGGCCAGGTCCTCATCACTGAATCTCTTCCTGAAGTACTCCTCCTTCTGTGGGTCATTGAACCCTCGTACCTCTGTTACCTGGTCAACACACCTTGAAGGGATCTTATTGGCTGCTGCAGGTCGGGTAGTTATCCAGAGGAGAGCAGAGGGAAGCAGATTTCCCCTGATGAGATTTGTCAGCAGAACATCCACTGAGGTTGACTCTGTGACGTCCCAACAGATCTTGTTCTTCTGGAAGTCTAGGGGCAGTCGGCACTCATCCAGACCATCAAAGATGAACAGAACTTTGTACTTGTTGTATATGGAGATTCCTGATTGTTTGGTTTCCATTGAGAAGTGATTAAGAAGTTCAATGAAAGTGTGTTTGTCCTCTTTCATCAAATTCAGCTCCCGAAAAGGGAATGAAAATACAAATTGGACATCCTGATTTGCTATTCCTTCAGCCCAGTCCAGAATGAACTTCTGCACAGAGACTGTTTTCCAATGCCAGCGACTCCTTTGTCAGCACAGTTCTGATACGTTTGTCTTGTCCAGTTAAGGGTTTGAAGATGTCGTGACATTTGATTGCAGTCTCTGGTCTTGCTTGTTTCCTGGTTGTTGTCTCAATCTGTCTCAGCTCATGTTCTTATTGACCTCTCCTGTTCCACCCTCTGTGATGTAGAGCTCTGTGTAGATCTTATTGAGAAGTGTTGGGTTTCCTGGTTTGTGATCCCCTCAAATACACATTGAAACTTCTTCTTTAGATTAGATTTGAGTTCACGTTGGCAAATCACAGCGAGCTCATCTGAATCTAGAAATAACACAGAGGATATGAATATTACGTCTGTTTTAATGCCTACAGTATTGTAGGACTGTTATAAAGTTGTACATTATAATAATGTATTCTTAACTGACTGTATAAATGTGACTGGTGTGACTGATTATATTATTATTGGTATTATTATTTTTAAAATTTACTCCTTTTTCTCCCCAATTCCAATTGTGTTAGTAGCTACTATCTTGTCTCATCGCTACAACTCCCGTGCGGGCTCGGAAGAAGACGAAGGTTGAAAGTCATCGTCCTCGATACACAACCCAACCTAGCCGCACTGCTTAACACAGCGTGCATCAACCCAGAAGCCAGCCAATGTGTCGGAGGAAACACCGTGCACCTGGCAACCTTGGTTAGCGTGCACTGCGCCCGGCCCGCCACAGGAGTCGCTGGTGCACGATGAGACAAGGACATCCCTACCCGACCAAGCCCCCTAACCCGGGAGGACGCTAAGCCCAATTGTGCACGCCCCATGGACCTCCCGGTCGCGGCCGGTTCTGACAGAGCCTGAAGGCGCGAACCCAGAGTCTCTGATGGCTTAACCACTGCGCCACCCGGGAATCAACAGAACACGTCCCTGCTGCTACTTGATGAGGTCGCTAGGTGTTGTGTTAAGGCTGCTACAATATCATTGAGTTACACAGCTACTTTAGCTGTACTTTAGCTACAGCTTTTAAATGTTATAAAACATCATTCAACATGAGGCAGACAGATCTTACATTTCTCCAGTGTGTCAGCAAGCTCCTTCTGGTTCATTTTCCTCAGGATGTGCAGTGTGATCATAGAGCCCCTCTCTGGCACTGCTCTCCTGCTTCTCATCTTCAGGGTCCAACACTTCCTTATCCTGCTTCTGACTCTCAAAGCCTTCTGGGAGTTCTGGACTAAGAATCCTCTTGAACATCTTCAGCTCGTTCTTCACAAATGTCAGAATGTTCTCTTCAAGCAACTGAAATAAATAAAGTAAATAAGTTAAGCAAGAGACTAAATGCTTTCTCATCAACACATTAATGAATGTTTGACAGATCAACTTTACTTGAGGTAAACAAAAAAAAAAAAAACAAAAACAAATGTACATAACAGGACCACATACTCTCTGAATATGGAGGCCAGGTCTGTTTGATGACTCTGGGAAGACTGACCACTGAGAATCTCTGACTCTGATCTCCCCTGTTGGTTTCTGGACAAAACATGAGGTTACATCTCCTCATCCAGGAGTACACACACACACACACACACACACACACACACACACACACACACGCACACACACACACACACACACACACACACACACACACACACACACACACACACACACACACACACACACACACACACACACACACACACACACACACACACACACAAACAAACAAAGGGAATGTTGTGTTTGTTTAATATTGTTTTACGACTATGAAAATGGACAAGGATGAGCCTGTGGATTATGAAACAACAATAAATGGGAAAATGGGAGAGTAGAAATGACTAGAGACAGTGTTGTTTAACTCACTGACCAGGACCCATGAGTTCTTCTTACCTTTGTTCAGTAGAAAAGTCTCCCTCTCTAAAGTGTCGAGGTTGATGCATAGACTTGTCACTCTTCATGGACACACAGCTGGGTACAGGGAGGCTGGTCTCTCCCTGCTTGATTGAGCTTCAACACAAAAGAGACAAACTGTCACGGTCGTCCTCCTCTTCATCTGAAGAGCATTCAGCTGCTTCAAAAAACTATTGAAAATGCTCATAATCTAACACCTGCCTCAGACCACTAGAACAGCTGATTAATCTACCACCTGCCTCAGACCACTAGAACAGCTGAGTAATCTAACACCTGCCTCAGACCACTAGAACAGCTGAGTAATCTACCACCTGCCTCAGACCACTAGAACAGCTGAGTAATCCTAACACCTGCCTCAGACCACTAGAACAGCTGAGTAATCTACCACCTGTCTCAGACCACTAGAACAGCTGAGTAATCTAACACCTGCCTCAGACCACTAGAACAGCTGAGTAATAACACCTGCCTCAGACCACTAGAACAGCTGATTGTGTTGTTAGATGCTTGTTTGCCCTTCCGCATGACTTTATACACAGAAGATCTCTGCTAAACATAGAATCACATGGTTTATCCAGTCTCTCTGTGACCACAGATGAATTCAGAACAAAGTTGCCAATGTCGTTGCAGTTGATTCAAACAAGGGACTTCTACAAATTTGCTTCAAATGGTTTCGAGATGACTGCATTAAACTATGAACTGTTGGCTTTAGGCCTATTTCAATCATATTGTTCAATATATTGAGTTATATTTTGCTACTTGTAGGCTACTCTGTAATTTGTCTCAATATATTTAATGATGTGTAAAATGAACACAATGTCAAATCTGGGATTTACTGCATTTTAATTGGGTAAGAATTATAATAAGCCTCCTCAATATTTGAAGCCATAGGTGTTAATATAAGCTGATCTGTGGTCAGTATTGTGACATATTTTAATGTCAAGGAAAGATTTGAATGGAAAAACTGATCTGAGAGCAGATCTCCCTTTCATTCCATCCTATCAGTATTGATAAATGCTCCACCAGACATGATACCTTGTTGTGCTGCTGATCCTGTTTGTATTGGTCTGACTGAGGATGTGGAACCTGTTCACCAGGCGTGATACATTGTGCCTTTGTAAAAAAAACAAAGGAAATAGTAAGACAAAACAACAATAATGAGACTATAAGGAGAACCAGTACTGAGTCAATGTGCAGGGTACCAGGTAGTTGAGGTAATAATGAGACTATAGGAGAACAGTACTAAGGTCAATGTGCAGGGTACCAGGTAGTTGAGTAATAATGGACTATAAGGAGTACCAGTACTGAGTCAATGTCCAGGGTACCAGGTAGTTGAGGTAATAATGAGACTATAAAAAGTACCAGTACTGAGTCAATGTGCAGGGTACCAGGTAGTTGAGGTAATAATGAGACTATAAGGAGTACCAGTACTGAGTCAATGTGCAGGGTACCAGGTAGTTGAGGTAATAATGAGACTATAAGGAGAACCAGTACTGAGTCAATGTGCAGGGTACCAGGTAGTTGAGGTAATAATGAGACTATAAAGTACCAGTACTGAGTCAATGTGCAGGGTACCAGGTAGTTGAGGTAATAATGAGGATGAGGGTACCAGTACTGAGTCCAATGTAAGGGTACCAGGTAGTTGAGGTAATAATGAGACTATAAGGAGTACCAGTACTGAGTCAATGTACGGGGTACCAGGTAGTTGAGGTAATAATGAGACTATAGGAGTACCAGTACTGAGTCAATGTGCAGAGGGTACCAGGTAGTTGAGGTAATAATGAGACTATAAGGAGTACCAGTACTGAGTCAATGTGCAGGGTACCAGGCAGTTGAGGTAATCCACATGTAGGTAGAGGTAAAAGTGACTAGACAATCAGGATAGAGAATACAGCTCCTCATCCAGGAGTTCCAGACACACACACACACACACACACACACACACACACACACACACACACACGCACACACACACACACACACACACACACACACACACACACACACACACACACACACACACACACACACACACACACACAAACAAACAAAGGGAATGTTGTGTTTGTTTAATGTTGTTTTAGGACTATGAAAATGGACAAAAAGGATGAGCCTGTGGATTATGAAAACAACAATAAATGGGAAAATGGGAGAGTAGAAATGACTAGAGACAGTGTTGTTTAACCTCACTGACCAGGACCCATGAGTTCTTCTTACCTTTGTTCAGTAGAAAAGTCTCCCTCTCTAAAGTGTCGAGGTTGATGCATAGACTTGTCACTCTTCATGGACACACAGCTGGGTACAGGGGAGGCTGGTCTCTCCTGCTTGATTGGGCTTCAACACAAAAGAGACAAACTGTCACGGTCGTCCTCCTCTTCATCTGAAGAGCATTCAGCTGCTTCAAAAAAACTATTGAAAATGCTCATAATCACAACACTGCCTCAGACCACTAGAACATGTGCTGATTAATCTACCACCTGCCTCAGACCCACTAGAACAGCTGAGTAATCTAACACCTGTCTCAGACCACTAGAAATGGCTGAGTAATCTAACACCTCCCTCAGACCACTAGAACAGCTGAGTAATCTAACACCTCCCCTCAGACCACTAGAACAGCTGAGTAATCTAACACCTCAGACCACTAGAACAGCTGAGTAATCCTAACACCTGCCTCAGACCACTAGAACAGCTGAGTAATCTACCACCTGTCTCAGACCACTAGAACAGCTGAGTAATCTAACACCTGCCTCAGACCACTAGAACAGCTGAGTAATCTACCACCTGCCTCAGACCACTAGAACAGCTGAGTAATCTAACACCTGTCTCAGACCACTAGAACAGCTGAGTAACCTACCACCTGCCTCAGACCACTAGAACAGCTGAGTAATCTAACACCTGCCTCAGACCACTAGAACAGCTGAGTAATCTAACACCTGCCTCAGACCACTAGAACAGCTGAGTAACCTAACACCTGTCTCAGACCACTAGAACAGCTGAGTAATCTAACACCTGCTCAGACCACTAGAACACCTGAGTAATCTAACACCTGCCTCAGACCACTAGAACAGCTGATTAATCCAAAACCTGCCTCAGACCACTAGAACAGCTGAGTAATCTACCACCTGCCTCAGACCACTAGAACAACTGAGTAACCTACCACCTGCCTCAGACCACTAGAACAACTGAGTAATCTAACACCTGCCTCCAGCCCACTAGAACAGCTGAGTAATCTAACACCTGCCTCAGACCACTAGAACAGCTGAGTAATCTACCACCTGCCGCAGACCACTAGGACAGCTGAGTAACCTACCACCTGCCTCAGACCACTAGAATAGCTGATTAATCTAACACCTGCCCCAGACCACTAGAACAGCTGAGTAATCTAACACCTGCACTCAGACCACTAGAACAGCTGAGTAATCTACCTGCCTCAGACCACTAGAACAGCTGAGTAATCTAACACCCCTGCCTCAGACCACTACAACAGCTGATTGTGTTGTTAGATGCTTGTTTGCCCTTCCCATGACTTTATACACAGAAGATCTCTGCTAAACATAGAATCACATGGTTTATCCGTCTCTCCTGTGACTGCAGATAATTCAGAACAAAGAAGTTACCAATGTCGTTGCAGTTGATTCAAACAGGTCTTCACAAAATTTGCTTCAAATGAAAACCAAGATGACTGCATTAAACTATGAACTGGCTGTAGGCCTATTTCATTCATATTGTTCAATATATTGATTTCTATTTTGCTACTTGTAGACTACTGTCTGTAATTTGTCTCATTATATTTAATGATGTGTATCCTAACATGAACACAATGATCAAATCTGGGATTTAGTGCATTTTATTGGGTAGAATTATAATAAGCCTCTCAATGTTTGAAGCCATAGGTGTTAATATAGCTGATCATGGTCAGTATTGTGACATATTTTAATGTCAAAGGAAAGATTTGAATGGAAAACTGATCTGAGAGCAGCGTTCCCTTTCTTCCCCCGTCCTATCAGTATTGATAAATGCTCCATGAACCTGATACCTTGTTGTGCTGCTGATCCTGTTTGTATTGGTCTGACTGAGGATGGGGAACCTATTTCACCAGATGTACACCATTGTACCTTGTAAAAAAAACAAAAGGAAATAGTAAGACAAACAACAATAATGAGACTGAGGAGAACCAGTACTGAGTCAATGTGCAGGGTGCCAGGTAGTTGAGGTAATAATGAGACTATAAGGAGTACCAGTACTGAGTCAATGTGCAGGGTACCAGGTGGTTGAGGTAATAATGAGACTATAAGGAGTACCAGTACTGAGTCAATGTGCAGGGTACCAGGTAGTTGAGTAATAATGAGACTATAAGGAGAACCAGTACTGAGTCAATGTCAGGGTACCAGGTAGTTGAGGTAATAATGAGGCTATAAGGAGTACCAGTACTGAGTCAATGTGCAGGGTACCAGGTAGTTGAGGTAATAATGAGACTATAAAGGAGAACCAGTACTGAGTCAATGTCCAGGTACCAGGTAGTTGAGGTAATAATGAGGCTATAAGTACCAGTACTGAGTCAATGTGCAGGGTACCAGGTAGTTGAGGTAATAATGAGACTATAAGGGAGAAGTCCAGTACTGAGTCAATGTGCAGGGTACCAGGTAGTTGAGAGTAATAATGAGACTATAAGGAGTACCAGTACTGAGTCAATGTGCAGGGTACCAGGTAGTTGAGGTAATATGAGACTATAAGAATATGCCAGTACTGAGTCAATGTGCAGGGTACCAGGTAGTTGATGTAATAATGAGACTATGAGGAGTACCAGTACTGAGTCAATGTGCAGGGTACCAGGTAGTTGGGGTAATAATGAGACTATAGGAGTACCAGTACTGAGTCAATGTGCAGGGTACCAGGCAGTTGACGTAATACATGTAAGTGAGGTAAAAGTGACTAGACAATCAGGACAGAGAATACAGCTCCTCATCCAGGGAATTCAGACACACACACACACACACACACACACACACACACACACACACACTAGAGACAGTGTTGTTTAACTCCACTGACCCATGAGTTCTTCTTACCTTTTGTTCAGTAGAAAAGTCTCCCTCTCTAAACTCTATAGGATGATCCATAGACTTGTCACTCTTCATGGACACACAGCTGGGAACAGGGGAGGCTGGTCTCTCATGCTTGATTGGTCTTCAACTTCAACAGAGACAAACATCACATCTCTCATCTACTAAATGTATGGTGTTTTGGTTTATGTCAGTTTCAATGTTTGTACACTATAAATGGTTATTTAATGGTAAAATGAACTAGAAAATGTTATCTTTTGCAATTCTGAGTAATTACTACCTTAGTAGGAATGACACATTATTCAGTACTATTGCAGTTCTACATAATTCCAATAGATGGCAGCAGAAGACCACAATAGATTAGTTTAGTTTTCTCCCTGGATACACCACCACTCCCCCTCACAGGAAATGTTCCCTCTACTACATTCATTGTCAATTCATCAACCAGCATCGACCCGCTCTCCAACTTCTCTCACAAGCAGATAACTCAGCCACCGCCAAAAAGCATTGTCGTTACTCTATATTGTCAACTGGAAATGAGGGGGCATGTTGAGTAAATTCACTAACCGTTGCATGTTGAGGTAAATTCGCTAACCGTTGCATGTTGAGGTAAATTCGCTAACCGTAGATTGCATGTTGTAATTCGTTGTAACATAATTCGCTAACCGTTGCATGTTGTAATTGTTGTCGTGCTGGAAGATGCTCTCTTTCTATTCCGAGGGCTGTTTGGTCCCAATGAGGATATTAAGATGAAAATATTTGAAAATGCATGTATACTAAGGTTGAGGTTAGAGCATCTGACTAGGGATTGTTGGCTGTATATTTCAGAAGGTGAGTTGGTATTCCACGGTGTTCAACAGAACTAATAGGAGCTGGAAGGGTGAAAAATGACGTAAAATAAGGTCTGTTTTCTGATTACTTCATAACTAGAGACATAATATAGAAGATGTAATGTTATGAAACTGGGCTCCATGGCGGATGGAATGAACTAGTTTTATCAGAAAAACATTGAAAACGTAATGTGTTCAGCCTATTGAGGCGCCATGAAAATAATATACAAACGTTCGGTCCTTGGACAGGCTTTAAACATTTGACGAAGTACTCACCAACTGAAGAGAGGAGAGAACAGACAGAGTGTAGACAGCATCCGTCAACGA
>NW_027039461.1:39147-66600 GCF_034236695.1 Oncorhynchus nerka | reverse complement strand
ACTAAACAACAGTCTGACAAACTAAACAACAGTCTGACAACCAACAACAGTCTGACAAACTAAACAGTCTGACAACCAAACAACATCCACATGATACAAACAGTCTGACAAATTCTAAAACAGTCTGACAAATTCAAACAACAGTCTGACAAAAACAACATCCACATGATGTAAACATGGTCCAGTAAACAGTCTGACAAACTAAACAACTGTACTGACAGAGTCTTAACTAATCAGTTTGTCAATCAACATCACTGACACATGATATATAGACTAGTGCTGTACAAACTAAACCCAGGTTAAACTAAACATAAATACAAATGATGATAAAACTGGATTTCTGACAACCCAAACAACTCCACTTTGTTGACAAACTAAATCAACATCCCCGATTGAAATGGAAACAAAGTAGTGGGACTGGATTAAACAAGATGTCTCTTTCTACCTTTCTGCATTACAGTCTGATGCAGCCTCTAAACATTTAATGTCCCCGTGTCTCTTCTAACTATAACGTTTCATAATGTCTATACTATAACGTTTCATAATGTCCCGTGTCTCTATCTACCTTCCTGACTATACTATAACGTTTCATAATGTCCCCGACGGTCTCTAATCTACCTTCCTGCTATACTATAACGTTTCATAATGTCCCCGTATCTCTTCCTGCTATACTATAACGTTTCATAATGTCCCCGTGTCTCTTCCTGCTATACTATAACGTTTCATAATGTCCCCGTGTCTCTTCCTGCTATACTATAACGTTTCATAATGCCCCGTGTCTCTATCTACCTTCCCTGCTATACTATAACGTTTCATAATGTCCCCTGTCTCTTCCTGCTTACCGTTTCATAATGTCCCAGTGTTATAACGTTTCATAATGTCCCCGTGTCTCTATCTCTTCCTGCTATACTATAACGTTTCATAATGTCCCCGTGTCTCTTCCTTCCTGCTATACTATAACGTTTCATAATGTCCCCGTGTCTCTTCCTGCTATACTATAACGTTTCATAATGTCCCTGTGTCTCTTCCTGCTATACTATAACGTTTCATAATGTCCCCGTGTCTCTTCCTGCTATACTATAACGTTTCATACTCTTTCATAATGTCCCCGTGTCTCTTCCTGCTATACTATAACGTTTCATAATGCCCCCGTGTTCTATCTCTTCCTGCTATACTATCTAATCCTGTCTCTTCCTGCTATACTATAACGTTTCATAATGTCCCCGTGTCTCTTCCTGCTATACTATAACGTTTCATAATGTCCCCGTGTCTCTTCCTGCTACTATAACGTTTCATAATGTCCCGTGTCTCTTCCTGCTATACTATAACGTTTCATAATGTCCCCGTGTCTCTTCCTGCTATACTATAACGTTTCATAATGTCCCCGTGTCTCTTCCTGCTATCTAACGTTTCATAATGTGTCTCTTCCTGCTATACTATAACGTTTCATAATGTCCCGTGTCTCTATCTACCTTCCTGCTATACTATAACGTTTCATAATGTCCCCGTGTCTCTTCCTGCTATACTATAACGTTTCATAATGTCCCCGTGTCTCTATCTACCTTCCTGCTATACTATAACGTTTTCATAATGTCCCCGTCTCTCTCTTCCTGCTATAAACGTTTCTATAACGTTTCATAATGTCATAATGTCCCCGTGTCTCTATAACGTTTCATAATGTCCCCGTGTCTCTTCCTGCTATACTATAACGTTTCATAATGTCCCCGTGTCTCTTCCTGCTATACTATAACGTTTCATAATGTCCCCGTGTCTATCTACCTTCCTGCTATACTATAACGTTTCATAATGTCCCCGTGTCTCTAATGTCTATGTCTCTTCCTGCTATACTATAACGTTTCATAATGTCCCGTGTCTCTTCCTGCTATACTATAACGTTTCATAATGTCCCGTGTCTCTTCCCTGCTATACTATAACGTTTCATAATGTCCCGTGTCTCTATCTACCTTCCTGCTATACTATAACGTTTCATAATGTCCCCGTGTCTCTATCTCTTCCTGCTATACTATAACGTTTCATAATGTCCCGTGTCTCTTCCTGCTATACTATAACGTTTCATAATGTCCCGTGTCTCTTCCTCTATCTACGTTTCTTCCTGCTATACTATAACGTTTCATAATTTCCCCGTGTCTCTATCTACCTTCCTGCTATACTATAACGTTTCATAATGTCCCGTGTCTCTTCCTGCTATACTATAACGTTTCATAATGTCCCCGTGTCTCTATTACCTCCCCGTGCTTATGCTATACTATAACGTTTCATAATGTCCCCGTGTCTCTTCCTGCTATACTATAACGTTTCATAATGTCCCGTGTCTCTATCTCTTCCTGCTATACTATAACGTTTCATAATGTCCCCGTGTCTCTATCTACCTTCCTGCTATACTATAACGTTTCATAATGTCCCCGTGTCTCTTCCTGCTATACTATAACGTTTCATAATGTCCCCGTGTCTCTTCCTCTACTATAACGTTTCATAATGCTACTCTTCCTGCTATACTATAACGTTTCATAATGTCCCCGTGTCTCTTCCTGCTATCTAACGTTTCATAATTCCTGCTATACTATAACGTTTCATAATGTCCCGTGTCTCTTCCTGCTATACTATAACGTTTCATAATGTCCCGTGTCTCTTCCTGCTATACTATAACGTTTCATAATGTCTCTTCCTGCTATACTATCGTTTCATAATGTCCCCTGTCTACCTTCCTGCTATACTATAACGTTTCATAATGTCCCCGTGTCTCTTCCTGCTATAATGTTTCCCCGTGTCTCTATCTACCTTCCTGCTATACTATAACGTTTCATAATGTCCCCGTGTCTCTTCCTGCTATACTATAACGTTTCATAATGTCCCGTGTCTCTTCCTGCTATACTATAACGTTTCATAATGTCCCCGTGTCTCTATCTCTTCCTGCTATACTATAACGTTTCATAATGTCCCGTGTCTCTTCCTGCTATACTATAACGTTTCATAATGTCCCCGTGTCTCTTCCTGCTATACTATAACGTTTCATAATGTCCCGTGTCTCTTCCTGCTATACTATAACGTTTCATAATGTCCCGTGTCTCTTCCTGCTATACTATAACGTTTCATAATGTCCCCGTGTCTCTATCTACCTTCCTGCTATACTATAACGTTTCATAATGTCCCGTGTCTCTTCCTTTAACGTTTCATAATGTCCCGTGTCTCTTCCTGCTATACTATAACGTTTCATAATGTCCCCGTGTCTCTTCCTGCTATACTATAACGTTTCATAATGTCCCCGTGTCTCTTCCTGCTATACTATAACGTTTCATAATGTCCCGTATACTATCGTTTCTAATCTCTTCCTGCTATACTATAACGTTTCATAATGTCCCCGTGTCTCTTCCTGCTATACTATAACGTTTCATAATGTCCCGTGTCTCTACCTTCCTGCTATACTATAACGTTTCATAATGTCCCCGTGTCTCTTCCTGCTATACTATAACGTTTCATAATGTCCCCGTGTCTCTATCTCTTCCTGCTATACTATAACGTTTCATAATGTCCCCGTGTCTCTATCTACCTTCCTGCTATCTATAACGTTTCATAATGTCCCGTGTCTCTTCCTGCTATACTATAACGTTTCATAATGTCCCGTGTCTCTTCTACCTTCCTGCTATACTATAACGTTTCATAATGTCCCCGTGTCTTCCTATCTCTTCCTGCTATACTATAACGTTTCATAATGTCCCCGTGTCTCTTCCTGCTATACTATAACGTTTCATAATGTCCCCGTGTCTCTTCCTGCTATACTATAACGTTTCATAATGTCCCGTGTCTCTATCTACCTTCCTGCTATACTATAACGTTTCATAATGTCCCGTGTCTCTTCCTGCTATACTATAACGTTTCATAATGTCCCGTGTCTCTATCTCTTCCTGCTATACTATAACGTTTCATAATGTCTCTTCCTGCTATACTATGTTTCATAATGTCTGTCTCTTCCTGCTATACTATAACGTTTCATAATGTCCCCGTGTCTCTATCTACCTTCCTGCTATACTATAACGTTTCATAATGTCCCGTGTCTCTTCCTGCTATACTATAACGTTTCATAATGTCCCCGTGTCTCTATCTACCTTCCTGCTATACTATAACGTTTCATAATGTCCCGTGTCTCTTCCTGCTATACTATAACGTTTCATAATGTCCCCTCTGTCTCTTCCTGCTATACTATAACGTTTCATAATGTCCCGTGTCTGTCTCTTCCTGCTATACTATAACGTTTCATAATGTCCCCGTGTCTCTTCCTGCTATACTATAACGTTTCATAATGTCCCGTGTCTCTATCTCTTCCTGCTATACTATAACGTTTCATAATGTCCCCTGTCTCTTCCTGCTATACTATAACGTTTCATAATGTCCCCGTGTCTCTATTCCTTCCTATACTATAACGTTTCATAATGTCCCCGTGTCTCTATCTCTTCCTGCTATACTATAACGTTTCATAATGTCCCCGTGTCTCTTCCTCTCTATAACGTTTCATAATGTCCCCCTATACTAACGTTTCATAATGCCCCCCTGTCTCTTCCTGCTATACTATAACGTTTCATAATGTCCCGTGTCTCTTCCTGCTATACTATAACGTTTCATAATGTCCCCTGTCCTTCCTGCTATACTATAACGTTTCATAATGTCCCCGTGTCTCTTCCTGCTATACTATATAACGTCTCTTTCATAATGTCATAATGTCCCCGTGTCTCTTCCTGCTATACTATAACGTTTCATAATGTCCCGTGTCTCTTCCTGCTATACTATAACGTTTCATAATGTCCCGTGTCTCTTCCTGCTATACTATAACGTTTCATAATGTCCCGTGTGCTATACTATAACGTTTCTAATGCCCCGTGTCTCTTCCTGCTATACTATAACGTTTCATAATGTCCCGTGTCTCTATCTACCTTCCTGCTATACTATAACGTTTCATAATGTCCCGTGTCTCTTCCTGCTATACTATAACGTTTCATAATGTCCCCGTGTCTCTTCCTGCTATACTATAACGTTTCATAATGTCCCCGTGTCTCTATCTACCTTCCTGCTATACTATAACGTTTCATAATGTCCCGTGTCTCTTCCTGCTATACTATAACGTTTCATAATGTCCCGTGTCTCTTCCTGCTATACTATAACGTTTCATAATGTCCCCGTGTCTCTTCCTGCTATACTATAACGTTTCATAATGTCCCGTGTCTCTTCCTGCTATACTATGTCGTTTCATAATGTCCCGTGTCTCTTCCTGCTATACTATAACGTTTCATAATGTCCCCGTGTCTCTATCTACCTTCCTGCTATACTATAACGTTTCATAATGTCCCCGTGTCTCTTCCTGCTATACTATAACGTTTCATAATGTCCCCTTCTTCCTGCTATACTATAACGTTTCATAATGTCCCGTGTCTCTTCCTGCTATACTATAACGTTTCATAATGTCCCCGTGTCTCTTCCTGCTATACTATAACGTTTCATAATGTCCGTGTCTCTTCCCCGTGTCTCTATCTACCTTCCTGCTATACTATAACGTTTCATAATGTCCCCGTGTCTCTTCCTGCTATACTATAACGTTTCATAATGTCCCGTGTCTCTTCCTGCTATACTATAACGTTTCATAATGTCCCCGTCTGTCTCTATCTACCTTCCTGCTATACTATAACGTTTCATAATGTCCCCGTGTCTCTATCTACCTTCCTGCTATACTATAACGTTTCATAATGTCCCCGTGTCCTATCTAACCTGTCCTGCTATACTATAACGTTTCATAATGTCCCCGTGTCTCTTCCTGCTATACTATAACGTTTCATAATGTCCCCGTGTCTCTATCTACCTTCCTGCTATACTATAACGTTTCATAATGTCCCCGTGTCTCTTCCTGCTATACTATAACGTTTCATAATGTCCCCGTGTCTCTTCCTGCTATACTATAACGTTTCATAATGTCCCCGTGTCTCTTCCTGCTATACTATAACGTTTCATAATGTCCCCGTGTCTCTTCCTGCTATACTATAACGTTTCATAATGTCCCCGTGTCTCTATCTACCTTCCTGCTATACTATAACGTTTCATAATGTCCCCGTGTCTCTTCCTGCTATACTATAACGTTTCATAATGTCCCCGTGTCTCTTCCTGCTATACTATAACGTTTCATAATGTCCCCGTGTCTCTTCCTGCTATACTATAACGTTTCATAATGTCCCCCGTGTCCTATCTCTTCCTGCTATACTATAACGTTTCATAATGTCCCGTGTCTCTTCCTGCTATACTATAACGTTTCATAATGTCCCCGTGTCTCTTACCTTCCTGCTATACTATAACGTTTCATAATGTCCCCGTGTCTCTTCCTGCTATACTATAACGTTTCATAATGTCCCCGTGTCTCTTCCTGCTATACTATAACGTTTCATAATGTCCCCGTGTCTCTTCCTGCTATACTATAACGTTTCATAATGTCCCCGTGTCTCTATCTACCTTCCTGCTATACTATAACGTTTCATAATGTCCCCGTGTCTCTTCTACCTTCCTGCTATACTATAATGTCCTGTCTCTTCCTGCTATACTATAACGTTTCATAATGTCCCGTGTCTCTTCCTGCTATACTATAACGTTTCATAATGTCCCCGTGTCTCTATCTACCTTCCTGCTATACTATAACGTTTCATAATGTCCCCGTGTGCTATACTATAACGTTTCTAATGTCCCCGTGTCTCTTCCTGCTATACTATAACGTTTCATAATGTCCCCGTGTCTCTTCCTGCTATACTATAACGTTTCATAATGTCCCCGTGTCTCTATCTACCTTCCTGCTATACTATAACGTTTCATAATGTCCCCGTGTCTCTATCTACCTTCCTGCTATACTATAACGTTTCATAATGCCCCCGTGTCTCTTCCTGCTATACTATAACGTTTCATAATGTCCCCGTGTCTCTTCCTGCTATACTATAACGTTTCATAATGTCCCGTGTCTCTTCCTGCTATACTATAACGTTTCATAATGTCCCCGTGTCTCTTCCTGCTATCTAACGTTTCTTCCTGCTATACTATAACGTTTCATAATGTCCCGTGTCTCTATCTACCTTCCTGCTATACTATAACGTTTCATAATGTCCCCGTGTCTCTTCCTGCTATACTATAACGTTTCATAATGTCCCGTGTCTCTTCCTGCTATACTATAACGTTTCATAATGTCCCCGTGTCCTTCCTGTCGTTTCATAATGTCTGTCTCCTTCCTGCTATACTATAACGTTTCATAATGTCCCCGTGTCTCTTCCTGCTATACTATAACGTTTCATAATGTCCCGTGTCTCTTCCTGCTATACTATAACGTTTCATAATGTCCCCCTCTATCTACCTTCCTGCTATACTATAACGTTTCATAATGTCCCCGTGTCTCTATCTCTTCCTGCTATACTATAACGTTTCATAATGTCCGTGTGTCTCTTCCTGCTATACTATAACGTTTCATAATGTCCCCGTGTCTCTTCCTGCTATACTATAACGTTTCATAATGTCCCCGTGTCTCTTCCTGCTATACTATAACGTTTCATAATGCCCCGTGTCTCTTCCTGCTATACTATAACGTTTCATAATGTCCCCTATCTACCTTCCTGCTATACTATAACGTTTCATAATGTCCCCGTGTCTCTTCCTGCTATACTATAACGTTTCATAATGTCCCCGTGTCTCTATCTACCTTCCTGCTATACTATAACGTTTCATAATGTCCCCGTGTCTCTTCCTGCTATACTATAACGTTTCATAATGTCCTGTCTCTTCCTGCTATACTATAACGTTTCATAATGTCCCCGTGTCTCTTCCTGCTATACTATAACGTTTCATAATGTCCCCCGTGTCTCTATCTACCTTCCTGCTATACTATAACGTTTCATAATGTCCCCGTGTCTCTATCTACCTTCCTGCTATACTATAACGTTTCATAATGTCCCCGTGTCTCTTCCTGCTATACTATAACGTTTCATAATGTCCCCGTGTCTCTTCCTGCTATACTATAACGTTTCATAATGTCCCCGTGTCTCTTCCTGCTATACTATAACGTTTCATAATGTCCCCCGTGTCTCTTCCTGCTATACTATAACGTTTCATAATGTCCCCGTGTCTCTTCCTGCTATACTATAACGTTTCATAATGTCCCCGTGTCTCTTCCTGCTATACTATAACGTTTCATAATGTCCCGTGTCTCTATCTACCTTCCTGCTATACTATAACGTTTCATAATGTCCCCGTGTCTCTTCCTGCTATACTATAACGTTTCATAATGTCCCGTGTCTCTATCTACCTTCCTGCTATACTATAACGTTTCATAATGCCCCGTGTCTCTTCTACCTTCCTGCTATACTATAACGTTTCATAATGTCCCGTGTCTCTATCTACCTTCCTGCTATACTATAACGTTTCATAATGTCCCCGTGTCTCTTCCTGCTATACTATAACGTTTCATAATGTCCCCGTGTCTCTATCTACCTTCCTGCTATACTATAACGTTTCATAATGTCCCCGTGTCTCTTCCTGCTATACTATAACGTTTCATAATGTCCCTGCGTGTCTCTTACCTGTCTCTATCTACTTTCCTGCTATACTATAACGTTTCATAATGTCCCCGTGTCTGCTATACTATATCTAACCTTCCTGCTATACTATAACGTTTCATAATGTCCCCGTGTCTCTTCCTGCTATACTATAACGTTTCATAATGTCCCCGTGTCTCTATCTACCTTCCTGCTATACTATAACGTTTCATAATGTCCCGTGTCTCTTCCTGCTATACTATAACGTTTCATAATGTCCCGTGTCTCTATCTACCTTCCTGCTATACTATAACGTTTCATAATGTCCCCGTGTCTCTTCCTGCTATACTATAACGTTTCATAATGTCCCCGTGTCTCTATCTACCTTCCTGCTATACTATAACGTTTCATAATGTCCCCGTGTCTCTATCTACCTTCCTGCTATACTATAACGTTTCATAATGTCCCGTGTCTCTTCCTGCTATACTATAACGTTTCATAATGTCCCCGTGTCTCTATCTACCTTCCTGCTATACTATAACGTTTCATAATGTCCCCGTGTCTCTTCCTGCTATACTATAACGTTTCATAATGTCCCCGTGTCTCTTCCTGCTATACTATAACGTTTCATAATGTCCCCGTGTCTCTTCCTGCTATACTATAACGTTTCATAATGTCCCCGTGTCTCTATCTACCTTCCTGCTATACTATAACGTTTCATAATGTCCCCGTGTCTCTTCCTGCTATACTATAACGTTTCATAATGTCCCCGTGTCTCTATCTACCTTCCTGCTATACTATAACGTTTCATAATGTCCCCGTGTCTCTTCCTGCTATACTATAACGTTTCATAATGTCCCCTATAACGTTTCTATCTACCTTCCTGCTATACTATAACGTTTCATAATGTCCCCGTGTCTCTATCTACCTTCCTGCTATACTATAACGTTTCATAATGTCCCGTGTCTCTTCCTGCTATATAACGTTTCATAATGTCCCCGTGTCTCTTCCTCTATAATAACGTTTCATAATGTCCCCGTGTCTCTTCCTGCTATACTATAACGTTCTTCCTGCTATACTATAACGTTTCATAACCTCTTCCTGCTATACTATAACGTTTCATAATGTCCCCGTGTCTCTTCCTGCTATACTATAACGTTTCATAATGTCCCGTGTCTCTATCTACCTTCCTGCTATACTATAACGTTTCATAATGTCTCTTCCTGCTATACTATAACGTTTCATAATGTCTATGTACTCTTCCTGCTATACTATAACGTTTCATAATGTCCCCGTGTCTCTTCTCTATCTCTTCCTGCTATACTATAACGTTTCATAATGTCCCCCTCTGTCTCTTCCTGCTATACTATAACGTTTCATAATGTTTCATAATGTCTGTCTCTTCCTGCTATACTATAACGTTTCATAATGTCTGTCTCTTCCTGCTATACTATAACGTTTCATAATGTCCCCGTGTCTCTATCTACCTTCCTATATACGTTTCATAATGTCCCCGTGTCTCTATCTACCTTCCTGCTATACTATAACGTTTCATAATGTCCCCGTGTCTCTTCCTGCTATACTATAACGTTTCATAATGTCCCCGTGTCTCTTCCTGCTATACTATAACGTTTCATAATGTCCCCGTGTCTCTTCCTGCTATACTATAACGTTTCATAATGTCCCCGTGTCTCTTCCTGCTATACTATAACGTTTCATAATGTCCCCGTGTCTCTATCTACCTTCCTGCTATACTATAACGTTTCATAATGTCCCCGTGTCTCTTCCTTCCTATACTATAACGTTTCATAATGTCCCGTGTCTCTATGTCTCTTCCTGCTATACTATAACGTTTCATAATGTCCCTTCCTCTTCCTGCTATACTATAACGTTTCATAATGCCCCCGTGTCTCTATCTACCTTCCTGCTATACTATAACGTTTCATAATGCCCCCGTGTCTCTTCCTGCTATACTATAACGTTTCATAATGCCCCCGTGTCTCTTCCTGCTATACTATAACGTTTCATAATGCCCCCGTGTCTCTATCTACCTTCCTGCTATACTATAACGTTTCATAATGCCCCGTGTCTCTATCTACCTTCCTGCTATACTATAACGTTTCATAATGTCCCCGTGTCCCTTCCTGCTATACTATAACGTTTCATAATGTCCCCGTGTCTCTTCCTGCTATACTAATAACGTCTCTTTTCATAATGTCCCCGTGTCTCTTCCTGCTATACTATAACGTTTCATAATGTCCCCGTGTCTCTATCTACCTTCCTGCTATACTATAACGTTTCATAATGTCCCCGTATCTACCTTCCTGCTATACTATAACGTTTCATAATGTCCCCGTGTCCCTTCCTGCTATACTATAACGTTTCATAATGTCCCCGTGTCTCTTCCTGCTATACTATAACGTTTCATAATGCCCCCGTGTCTCTATCTACCTTCCTGCTATACTATAACGTTTCATAACGTGTCTCTTCCTGCTATACTATAACGTTTCATAATGTCCCGTGTCTCTTCCTGCTATACTATAACGTTTCATAATGTCCCCGTCTATCTCTTCCTGCTATACTATAACGTTTCATAATGTCCCCGTGTCTTCCTCTATCTCTTCCTGCTATACTATAACGTTTCATAATGTCCCCGTGTCTCTATCTACCTTCCTGCTATACTATAACGTTTCATAATGTCCCTGCTATACTATGTTTCATAATGTCTTCCTTCCTATCTATAACGTTTCATAATGTCCCCGTGTCTCTTCCTGCTATACTATAACGTTTCATAATGTCCCCCGTGTCTCTTCCTGCTATACTATAACGTTTCATAATGTCCCCGTGTCTCTTCCTGCTATACTATAACGTTTCATAATGTCCTGCTATACTATAACGTTTCATAATGTCTACCTTCCTGCTATACTATAACGTTTCATAATGTCCCCGTGTCTCTGTCTCTTCCTGCTATACTATAACGTTTCATAATGTCCCTCGTGTCTCTTCCTGCTATACTATAACGTTTCATAATGTCCCGTGTCTCTTCCTGCTATACTATAACGTTTCATAATGTCCCCGTGTCTCTATCTACCTTCCTGCTATACTATAACGTTTCATAATGTCCCCGTGTCTCTTCCTGCTATACTATAACGTTTCATAATGTCCCCCTGTCTCTTCCTGCTATACTATAACGTTTCATAATGTCCCCGTGTCTCTTCCTGCTATACTATCGTTTACCGTGTCTCTTCCTGCTATACTATAACGTTTCATAATGTCCCCGTGTCTCTTCCTGCTATACTATAACGTTTCATAATGTCCCCGTGTCTCTATCTACCTTCCTGCTATACTATAACGTTTCATAATGTCCCCGTGTCTCTTCCTGCTATACTATAACGTTTCATAATGTCCCCGTGTCTCTATCTACCTTCCTGCTATACTATAACGTTTCATAATGCCCCCGTGTCTCTTCCTGCTATACTATAACGTTTCATAATGTCCCGTGTCTCTGTCTCTTCCTGTCTCTTCCTATACTATAACGTTTCATAATGTCCCCGTGTCTCTTCCTGCTATACTATAACGTTTCATAATGTCCCCGTGTCTCTTCCTGCTATACTATAACGTTTCATAATGTCCCCGTGTCTCTTCCTGCTATACTATAACGTTTCATAATGTCCCCCGTGTCTCTATCTACCTTCCTGCTATACTATAACGTTTCATAATGTCCCCCTATACTATCTCTATCTACCTTCCTGCTATACTATAACGTTTCATAATGTCCCCGTGTCTCTATCTCTTCCTGCTATACTATAACGTTTCATAATGTCCCCGTGTCTCTTCCTTCCTGCTATACTATAACGTTTCATAATGTCCCCGTGTCTCTTCCTGCTATCTCTTCCTGCTATACTATAACGTTTCATAATGTCCCCGTGTTCTATCTACCTTCCTGCTATACTATAACGTTTCATAATGCCCCGTGTCTCTTCCTGCTATACTATAACGTTTCATAATGTCCCGTGTCTCTATCTACCTTCCTGCTATACTATAACGTTTCATAATGTCCCCGTGTCTCTATCTACCTTCCTGCTATACTATAACGTTTCATAATGTCCCCGTGTCGTTTCATAATGTCTTCCTGCTATACTATAACGTTTCATAATGTCCCCTGTCTCTTCCTGCTATACTATAACGTTTCATAATGTCCCGTGTCTATCTCTTCCTGCTATACTATAACGTTTCATAATGTCCCCGTGTCTCTTCCTGCTATACTATAACGTTTCATAATGTCCCCGTGTCTCTATCTACCTTCCTTCCTGCTATACTATAACGTTTCATAATGTCCCCGTGTCTCTTCCTGCTATACTATAACGTTTCATAATGTCCCCGTGTCTCTATCTACCTTCCTGCTATACTATAACGTTTCATAATGTCCCCGTCTCTATCTCTTCCTGCTATACTATAACGTTTCATCCTTCCTGCTATACTATAACGTTTCATAATGTCCCCGTGTCTGTCTACCTTCCTGCTATACTATAACGTTTCATAATGTCCCCGTGTCTCTTCCTGCTATACTATAACGTTTCATAATGTCCCCGTGTATCTCTTCCTGCTATACTATAACGTTTCATAATGTCCCCGTGTCTCTATTCTTCCTGCTATACTATAACGTTTCATAATGTCCCAGTGTCTCTTCCTGTCTCTTCCTGCTATACTATAACGTTTCATAATGTCCCCGTGTCTCTATCTACCTTCCTGCTATACTATAACGTTTCATAATGTCCCCCTCTGTCTCTTCCTGCTATACTATAACGTTTCATAATGTCCCGTGTCTCTGTCTCTTCCTGCTATACTATAACGTTTCATAATGTCCCCGTGTCTCTTCCTGCTATACTATAACGTTTCATAATGTCCCCGTGTCTCTTCCTGCTATACTATAACGTTTCATAATGTCCCCGTGTCTCTATCTACCTTCCTGCTATACTATAACGTTTCATAATGTCCCGTGTCTCTTCCTGCTATACTATAACGTTTCATAATGTCCCCTGTCTCTTCCTGCTATACTATAACGTTTCATAATGTCCCCGTGTCTCTTCCTGCTATACTATAACGTTTCATAATGTCCCCCCTCTATCTACCTTCCTGCTATACTATAACGTTTCATAATGTCCCCGTGTCTCTTCCTGCTATACTATAACGTTTCATAATGTCCCCGTGTCTCTATCTACCTTCCTACCTTCCTGCTATACTATAACGTTTCATAATGTCCCCGTGTCTCTTCCTTGCTGCTATACTATAACGTTTCATAATGTCCCCGTGTCTCTTCCTGCTATACTAATAACGTCTCTTCCTGCTATACTATAACGTTTCATAATGTCCCCGTGTCTACCTTCCTGCTATACTATAACGTTTCATAATGTCCCCGTGTCTCTATCTACCTTCCTGCTATACTATAACGTTTCATAATGTCCCCGTGTCTCTATCTACCTTCCTGCTATACTATAACGTTTCATAATGTCCCCGTGTCTCTTCCTGCTATACTATAACGTTTCATAATTCCTGCTATACTATAACGTTTCATAATGTCCTTGTCTCTTCCTGCTATACTATAACGTTTCATAATGTCCCGTGTCTCTATCTACCTTCCTGCTATACTATAACGTTTCATAATGTCCCCGTCTCTATCTCTTCCTGCTATACTATAACGTTTCATAATGTCCCCGTGTAACTCTTCCTGCTATACTATAACGTTTCATAATGTCCCCGTGTCTCTTCCTGCTATACTATAACGTTTCATAATGTCCCCGTGTCTCTATCTACCTTCCTGCTATACTATAACGTTTCATAATGTCCCCGTGTCTCTATCTACCTTCCTGCTATACTATAACGTTTCATAATGTCCCCGTGTCTCTTCCTGCTATACTATAACGTTTCATAATGTCCCCGTGTCTCTTCCTGCTATACTATAACGTTTCATAATGTCCCCGTGTCTCTTCCTGCTATACTATAACGTTTCATAATGTCCCCGTGTCTCTTCCTGCTATACTATAACGTTTCATAATGTCCCCGTGTCTCTTCCTGCTATACTATAACGTTTCATAATGTCCCCGTGTCTCTTCCTGCTATACTATAACGTTTCATAATGTCCCCGTGTCTGTCTCTATCTACCTTCCTGCTATACTATAACGTTTCATAATGTCCCCGTGTCGTTTCATCTTCCTGCTATACTATAACGTTTCATAATGTCCCGTGTCTCTTCCTGCTATACTATAACGTTTCATAATGTCCCCGTGTCTCTTCCTGCTATACTATAACGTTTCATAATGTCTGTCTCTTCCTGCTATACTATAACGTTTCATAATGTCCCCGTGTCTCTTCCTGCTATACTAACGTTTCATAATTCCCCGTGTCTCTATCTACCTTCCTGCTATACTATAACGTTTCATAATGTCCCCGTCTCTGTCTCTTCCTGCTATACTATAACGTTTCATAATGTCCCCGTGTCTCTTCCTGCTATACTATAACGTTTCATAACCTTCCTGCTATACTATAACGTTTCATAATGTCCCCGTGTCTCTTCCTGCTATACTATAACGTTTCATAATGTCCCGTTCTATCTATCTACTCTTCCTGCTATACTATAACGTTTCATAATGTCCCCGTGTCTCTTCCTGCTATACTATAACGTTTCATAATGTCCCCGTGTCTCTATCTACCTTCCTGCTATACTATAACGTTTCATAATGTCCTCCCCGTGTCTCTTCCTGCTATACTATAACGTTTCATAATGCCCCTTCTTCCTGCTATACTATAACGTTTCATAATGTCCCCGTGTCTCTATCTCTTCCTGCTATACTATAACGTTTCATAATGTCCCCGTGTCTCTTCCTGCTATACTATAATTCATAACCTTCCTGCTATACTATAACGTTTCATAATGTCCCCGTGTCTCTATCTACCTTCCTGCTATACTATAACGTTTCATAATGTCCCGTGTGTCTCTTCCTGCTATACTATAACGTTTCATAATGTCCCCGTGTCTATCTACCTTCCTGCTATACTATAACGTTTCATAATGTCCCCGTGTCTCTTCCTGCTATACTATAACGTTTCATAATGTCCCCGTGTCTCTTCCTGCTATACTATAACGTTTCATAATGTCCCCGTGTCTCTATCTTCCTTCCTGCTATACTATAACGTTTCATAATGTCCCCTCTGTCTCTTCCTGCTATACTATAACGTTTCATAATGTCCCCGTGTCTCTTCCTGCTATACGTTTCATAACGTGTCTCTTCCTAATACTATAACGTTTCATAATGTCTACCTTCCTGCTATACTATAACGTTTCATAATGTCCCCGTGTCTCTATCTACCTTCCTGCTATACTATAACGTTTCATAATGTCCCCGTGTCTACCTTCCTGCTATACTATAACGTTTCATAATGTCCCCGTGTCTCTTCCTGCTATACTATAACGTTTCATAATGTCCCCGTGTCTCTTCCTGCTATACTATAACGTTTCATAATGTCCCCGTGTCTCTATCTACCTTCCTGCTATACTATAACGTTTCATAATGTCCCCGTGTCTCTTCCTGCTATACTATAACGTTTCATAATGTCCCCGTGTCTCTTCCTGCTATACTATAACGTTTCATAATGTCCCCGTGTCTCTTCCTGCTATACTATAACGTTTCATAATGTCCCCGTGTCTCTATCTACCTTCCTGCTATACTATAACGTTTCATAATGTCCCCGTGTCTCTTCCTGCTATACTATAACGTTTCATAATGTCCCCGTGTCTCTTCCTGCTATACTATAACGTTTCATAATGTCCCGTGTCTCTTCCTGCTATACTATAACGTCTCTTTCATAATGTCCCCGTGTCTCTTCCTGCTATACTATAACGTTTCATAATGTCCCCGTGTCTCTATCTACCTTCCTGCTATACTATAACGTTTCATAATGTCCCCGTGTCTCTATCTACCTTCCTGCTATACTATAACGTTTCATAATGTCCCCGTGTCTCTTCCTGCTATACTATAACGTTTCATAACCTTCTTGCTATACTATAACGTTTCATAATGTCCCCCCTTCCTGCTATACTATAACGTTTCATAATGTCTACCTTCCTGCTATACTATAACGTTTCATAATGTCCCCGTGTCTCTTCCTGCTATACTATAACGTTTCATAATGTCCCGTGTCTCTTCCTGCTATACTATAACGTTTCATAATGTCCCCGTGTCTCTTCCTGCTATACTATAACGTTTCATAATGTCCCCGTGTCTCTTCCTGCTATACTATAACGTTTCATAATGTCCCCCGTGTCTCTATCTACCTTCCTGCTATACTATAACGTTTCATAATGTCCCCGTGTCTCTTCCTGCTATACTATAACGTTTCATAATGTCCCCGTGTCTCTTCCTGCTATACTATAACGTTTCATAATGTCCCCGTGTCTCTTCCTGCTATACTATAACGTTTCTACCTTCCTGCTATACTATAACGTTTCATAATGTCCCCGTGTCTCTATCTACCTTCCTGCTATACTATAACGTTTCATAATGTCCCCGTGTCTCTATCTACCTTCCTGCTATACTATAACGTTTCATAATGTCCCCGTGTCTCTATCTACCTTCCTGCTATACTATAACGTTTCATAATGTCCCCGTGTCTCTGTCTCTTCCTGCTATACTATAACGTTTCATAATGTCCCTATCTACCTTCCTGCTATACTATAACGTTTCATAATGTCCCCGTGTCTCTATCTTCCTGCTATACTATAACGTTTCATAATGTCCCCGTGTCTCTTCCTGCTATACTATAACGTTTCATAATGTCCCGTGTCTCTTCCTGCTATACTATAACGTTTCATAATGTCCCGTGTCTCTTCCTGCTATACTATAACGTTTCATAATGTCCCCGCTATCTCTATCTACCTTCCTGCTATACTATAACGTTTCATAATGTCCCTATAACGTTTCATAATGTCCCCTGTGTCTCTATCTACCTTCCTGCTATACTATAACGTTTCATAATGTCCCCGTCTCTGTCTCTTCCTGCTATACTATAACGTTTCATAATGTCCCCTGTCTCTCTATCTAACCTTCCTGCTATACTATAACGTTTCATAATGTCCCCGTGTCTCTTCCTGCTATACTATAACGTTTCATAATGTCCCCGTGTCTCTTCCTGCTATACTATAACGTTTCATAATGTCCCCGTGTCTCTTCCTGCTATACTATAACGTTTCATAATGTCCCGTGTCTCTTCCTGCTATACTATAACGCTTTCATAATGTCCCCGTGTCTCTATCTTCCTGCTATACTATAACGTTTCATAATGTCCCCGTGTCTCTATCTACCTTCCTGCTATACTATAACGTTTCATAATGTCCCCGTGTCTCTATCTACCTTCCTGCTATACTATAACGTTTCATAATGTCCCCGTGTCTCTATCTACCTTCCTGCTATACTATAACGTTTCATAATGTCCCCGTGTCTCTATCTACCTTCCTGCTATACTATAACGTTTCATAATGTCCCCGTGTCTCTTCCTGCTATACTATAACGTTTCATAATGTCCCCCGTGTCTCTTCCTGCTATACTATAACGTTTCATAATGTCCCCGTGTCTCTATCTACCTTCCTGCTATACTATAACGTTTCATAATGTCCCCGTGTCTCTATCTCCTGCTATACTATAACGTTTCATAATGTCCCCCTCTATCTACTCTTCCTGCTATACTATAACGTTTCATAATGCCCCCGTGTCTCTATCTACCTTCCTGCTATACTATAACGTTTCATAATGTCTCTATCTACCTTCCTGCTATACTATAACGTTTCATAATGTCCCCGTGTCTCTTCCTGCTATACTATAACGTTTCATAATGTCCCGTGTCTCTATCTACCTTCCTGTCTCTATCTACCTGTCCTACCTATACTATAACGTTTCATAATGTCTCTTCCCCCGTTTCATAATGTCTCTTCCTGCTATACTATAACGTTTCATAATGTCCCCGTGTCTCTATCTACCTTCCTCTATAACGTTTCATAATGTCCCCGTGTCTCTTCCTGCTATACTATAACGTTTCATAATGTCCCCGTGTCTCTTCCTTGCTATACTATAACGTTTCATAATGTCCCCGTGTCTCTATCTACCTTCCTGCTATACTATAACGTTTCATAATGTCCCCGTGTCTCTTCCTGCTATACTATAACGTTTCATAATGTCCCCTTCCTGTCTCTATCTACCTTCCTGCTATACTATAACGTTTCATAATGTCCCCGTGTTCTATCTACCTTCCTGCTATACTATAACGTTTCATAATGTCCTGCTATACTATAACGTTTCATAATGTCCCCGTGTCTCTTCCTGCTATACTATAACGTTTCATAATGTCCCCGTGTCTCTTCCTGCTATACTATAACGTTTCATAATGCCCCCGTGTCTCTATCTACCTTCCTGCTATACTATAACGTTTCATAATGTCCCCGTGTCTCTTCCTGCTATACTATAACGTTTCATAATGTCCCCGTGTCTCTATCTACCTTCCTGCTATACTATAACGTTTCATAATGTCCCCGTGTCTCTTCCTCTATCTCTTCCTGCTATACTATAACGTTTCATAATGTCCCCGTGTCTCTATCTTCCTGCTATACTATAACGTTTCATAACGTCTCTTCCTGCTATACTATAACGTTTCATAATGTCCCCGTGTCTCTATCTACCTTCCTGCTATACTATAACGTTTCATAATGTCCCCGTGTCTCTTTGCTATACTATAACGTTTCATATACTATAACGTTTCATAATGTCCCCGTGTCTCTTCCTGCTATACTATAACGTTTCATAATGTCCCCGTGTCTCTATCTACCTTCCTGCTATACTATAACGTTTCATAATGTCCCCGTGTCTCTTCCTGCTATACTATAACGTTTCATAATGTCCCCGTGTCTCTTCCTGCTATACTATAACGTTTCATAATGTCCCCGTGTCTCTTCCTGCTATACTATAACGTTTCATAATGTCCCCGTGTCTCTATCTCTTCCTGCTATACTATAACGTTTCATAATGTCCCCGTGTCTCTTCCTGCTATACTATAACGTTTCATAATGTCCCGTGTCTCTTCCTGCTATACTATAACGTTTCATAATGTCCCCGTGTCTCTATCTCTATCTCTTCCTGCTATACTATAACGTTTCATAATGTCCCCGTGTCTCTTCCTGCTATACTATAACGTTTCATAATGTCCCCTGTGTCTCTATCTACCTTCCTGCTATACTATAACGTTTCATAATGCCCCCTGTGTCTCATAATTCCTCTCTTCCTATACTATAACGTTTCATAATGTCCCCTGTCTCTTCCTGCTATACTATAACGTTTCATAATGTCCCCGTGTCTCTTCCTGCTATACTATAACGTTTCATAATGTCCCCGTCTCTATCTACCTTCCTGCTCTCTATCGTTTCATAACCTCTTCCTGCTATACTATAACGTTTCATAATGTCCCCGTGTCTCTATCTACCTTCCTGCTATACTATAACGTTTCATAATGTCCCCGTGTCTCTTCCTGCTATACTATAACGTTTCATAATGTCCCGTGTCTCTTCCTTCCTGCTATACTATAACGTTTCATAATGTCCCCGTGTGTCTACCTTCCTGCTATACTATAACGTTTCATAATGCCCCCGTGTCTCTTCCTCCTGCTATACTATAACGTTTCATAATGTCTTCCTGCTATACTATAACGTTTCTATCTACCTTCCTGCTATACTATAACGTTTCATAATGTCCCCGTATCTACCTTCCTGCTATACTATCATAACCTTCCTGCTATACTATAACGTTTCATAATGTCCCGTGTCTCTATCTACCTTCCTGCTATACTATAACGTTTCATAATGTCCCCGTGTCTCTTCCTGCTATACTATAACGTTTCATAATGTCCCCGTGTCTCTTCCTGCTATACTAACGTTTCTAACCTTCCTGCTATACTATAACGTTTCATAATGCCCCCGTGTCTCTTCCTGCTATACTATAACGTTTCATAATGTCCCCGTGTCTCTTCCTGCTATACTATAACGTTTCATAATGTCCCCGTGTCTCTTCCTGCTATACTATAACGTTTCATAATGCCCCCGTGTCTCTTCCTGCTATACTATAACGTTTCATAATGTCCCCGTGTCTCTTCCTGCTATACTATAACGTTTCATAATGTCCCCGTGTCTCTATCTACCTTCCTGCTATACTATAACGTTTCATAATGTCCCCGTGTCTCTTCCTGCTATACTATAACGTTTCTTAATGTCCCCGTGTCTCTATCTACCTTCCTGCTATACTATAACGTTTCATAATGTCCCCGTGTCTCTTCCTGCTATACTATAACGTTTCATAATGTCCCCGTGTCTCTTCCTGCTATACTATAACGTTTCATAATGTCCCCGTGTCTCTTCCTGCTATACTATAACGTTTCATAATGTCCCCGTGTCTCTTCCTGCTACAGTGCCTTGCGAAAGTATTCGGCCCCCTTGAACTTTGCGACCTTTTGCCACATTTCAGGCTTCAAACATAAAGATATAAAACTGTATTTTTTTGTGAAGAATCAATAACAAGTGGGACACAATCATGAAGTGGAACGACATTTATTGGATATTTCAAACTTTTTTAACAAATCAAAAACTGAAAAATTGGGCGTGCAAAATTATTCAGCCCCTTTACTTTCAGTGCAGCAAACTCTCTCCAGAAGTTCAGTGAGGATCTCTGAATGATCCAATGTTGACCTAAATGAATAATGATGATAAATACAATCCACCTGTGTGTAATCAAGTCACTCTTCTCTTTTCAAAATAAACTTTATTTAACCAGAACGTCCTAACCAACCCAGTACTGGCTTAGGTGGCATCAACAGCGGGTCTTCCCCCCTCTCTCTCCTGGTCTTCTAGAGCATCAATAGCCTTGTCTTCCCTCCCTTGTCTTCCTCCCCTCTCTCGGTCTTCTAGAGCATCAATAGCCTGTCTTCCCTCCTCTCTCTCCTGGTCTTCTAGAGCATCAACAGTCTGTCTTCCCTCCTCTCTCTCCTGGTCTTCTAGAGCATCAACAGTCTGTCTTCCCTCCTCTCTCTCCTGATCTTCTAGAGCATCAATAGCCTGTCTTCCCTCCTCTCTCTCCTGATCTTCTAGAGCATCAATAGCCTGTCTTCCCTCCTCTCTCTCCTGGTCTTCTAGAGCATCAACAGCCTGTCTTCCCTCCTCTCTCTCCTGGTCTTCTAGAGCATCAACAGCCTGTCTTCCTCCTCTCTCCATCTCTGATCCAGGACCCAGTAAAGGTTGCATCTCCATCATTTCAACTATGTTACTCCCAGACTCATCTGTTGAAATAAAATATAGAAAGGATGATTCAGAAGGAAACAATAACATTCACACAGAATAACCTGACCAGTAATTACACATTAGACTCATAAAGCCTGAGGTCTACATTAATAACCTGACCAGTAATTACACATTAGACTCATAAAGCCTGAGGTCTACATTAATAACCTGACCAGTAATTACACATTAGACTCATAAAGCCTGAGGTCTTCTCTCCCCGAGGACAACAACATTAATAACCTGACCAGTAATTACACATTAGACTCATAAAGCCTGAGGTCTTCTCTCCCCGAGGACAACATTAATAACCTGACCAGTAATTACACATTAGACTCATAAAGCCTGAGGTCTTCTCTCCCCGAGGACAACATTAATAACCTGACCAGTAATTACACATTAGACTCATAAAGCCTGAGGTCTTCTCTCCCGAGGACAACATTAATAACCTGACCAGTAATTACACATTAGACTCATAAAGCCTGAGGTCTTCTCTCCCGAGGACAACATTAATAACCTGACCAGTAATTACACATTAGACTCATAAAGCCTGAGGTCTTCTCTCCCCGAGGACAACATTAATAACCTGACCAGTAATTACACATTAGACTCATAAAGCCTGAGGTCTTCTCTCCCCGAGGACAACATTAATAACCTGACCAGTAATTACACATTAGACTCATAAAGCCTGAGGTCTTCTCTCCCCGAGGACAACATTAATAACCTGACCAGTAATTACACATTAGACTCATAAAGCCTGAGGTCTTCTCTCCCCGAGGACAACAACATTAATAACCTGACCAGTAATTACACATTAGACTCATAAAGCCTGAGGTCTTCTCTCCCCGAGGACAACATTAATAACCTGACCAGTAATTACACATTAGACTCATAAAGCCTGAGGTCTTCTCTCCCCGAGGACAACATTAATAACCTGACCAGTAATTACACATTAGACTCATAAAGCCTGAGGTCTTCTCTCCCCGAGGACAACATTAATAACCTGACCAGTAATTACACATTAGACTCATAAAGCCTGAGGTCTTCTCTCCCCGAGGACAACATTAATAACCTGACCAGTAATTACACATTAGACTCATAAAGCCTGAGGTCTTATATATAATAATTTAAATCATTATGTGTGGCAAACAACATAATTCTTGAGGTGGGTGACATCAACTGGTAATATTTTCCTCTCTCGGAGAGTTGTTGATATGTGACATTACTGTATGTTACAGGAATGTGGGACGGAGAGACAGACAGGCAGACAGGCAGTAAGGAAGACAGGCAGGCAGGAAGTAAGAAAGGCAGGCAGTAAGGAAGACAGACAGGCAGGCAGACAGGCAGGCAGTAAGGAAGACAGGTAGGCAGGCAGTAAGGAAGACAGGCAGGCAGACAGAAGCAGGCAGGCAGTAAGGAAGACAGGCAGGCATTAAGGAAGACAGGCAGGCAGGCAGTAAGGAAGACAGGTAGGGAGGCAGTAAGGAAGACAGGCAGTAAGGAAGACAGGCAGGCAGGCAGTAAGAAAGGCAGGCAGTAAGGAAGACAGGCAGGCAGGCAGTAAGGAAGACAGACAGGCAGTAAGGAAGACAGGCAGGCAGTAAGGAAGAGGCAGGCAGGCAGTAAGGAAGGCAGGCAGTAAGGGAGACAGGCAGGCAGGCAGTAAGGAAGACAGGTAGGCAGGCAGTAAGGAAGACAGGCAGGCAGGCAGTAAGGAAGACATGCAGGCAGGCAGTAAGAAAGGCAGGCAGTAAGGAAGACAGGCAGGCAGGCAGTAAGGAAGACAGGCAGGCAGGCAGTAAGGAAGAGGCAGGCAGGCAGTAAGGAAGACAGGCAGGCAGGCAGTAAGGAAGAGGAAGGCAGGCAGTAAGGAAGACAGGCAGGCAGGCAGTAAGGAAGACAGGCAGGCAGTAAGGAAGACAGGCAGGCAGTAAGGAAGACAGACAGGCAGTAAGGAAGACAGACAGGTAGTAAGGAAGACAGGCAGGCAGGCAGTAAGGAAGACAGACAGGCAGTAAGGAAGACAGGCAGGCAGGCAGTAAGGAAGACAGACAGGCAGTAAGGAAGAGGCAGGCAGCCAGTAAGGAAGAAAGGCAGGCAGTAAGGAAGAGGCAGGCAGGCAGTAAGGAAGACAGGCAGGCAGGCATTAAGGAAGACAGGCAGGCAGGCAGTAAGGAAGACAGGTAGGCAGGCAGTAAGGAAGACAGGCAGTAAGGAAGACAGGCAGGCAGGCAGTAAGAAAGGCAGGCAGTAAGGAAGACAGGCAGGCAGGCAGTAAGGAAGACAGGCAGGCAGGCAGTAAGGAAGACAGACAGGCAGTAAGGAAGACAGGCAGGCAGTAAGGAAGAGGCAGGCAGGCAGTAAGGAAGGCAGGCAGTAAGGGAGACAGGCAGGCAGGCAGTAAGGAAGACAGGTAGGCAGGCAGTAAGGAAGACAGGCAGGCAGGCAGTAAGGAAGACAGGCAGGCAGTAAGAAAGGCAGGCAGTAAGGAAGACAGGCAGGCAGGCAGTAAGGAAGACAGACAGGCAGGCAGTAAGGAAGAGGCAGGCAGGCAGTAAGGAAGACAGGCAGGCAGGCAGTAAGGAAGACAGGCAGGCAGGCAGTAAGGAAGACAGGCAGGCAGGCAGTAAGGAAGACAGGCAGGCAGGAAGGAAGACAGGCAGACAGGCAGTAAGGAAGACAGGCAGTAAGGAAGACAGACAGGCAGTAAGGAAGACAGACAGGCAGTAAGGAAGAGGCAGGCAGCCAGTAAGGAAGACAGGCAGGCAGTAAGGAAGACAGGCAGGCAGTAAGGAAGACAGACAGGTAGTAAGGAAGACAGGCAGGCAGGCAGTAAGGAAGACAGGCAGGCAGGCAGTAAGGAAGACAGGCAGGCAGTAAGAAAGGCAGGCAGTAAGGAAGACAGGCAGGCAGGCAGTAAGGAAGACAGACAGGCAGGCAGTAAGGAAGAGGCAGGCAGGCAGTAAGGAAGACAGGCAGGCAGGCAGTAAGGAAGACAGGCAGGCAGGCAGTAAGGAAGACAGGCAGGCAGGCAGTAAGGAAGACAGGCAGGCAGTAAGGAAGACAGGCAGACAGGCAGTAAGGAAGACAGGCAGTAAGGAAGACAGACAGGCAGTAAGGAAGACAGACAGGCAGTAAGGAAGAGGCAGGCAGCCTGTAAGGAAGACAGGCAGGCAGTAAGGAAGACAGGCAGGCAGTAAGGAAGACAGACAGGTAGTAAGGAAGACAGGCAGGCAGGCAGTAAGGAAGACAGACAGGAAGTAAGGAAGACAGGCAGGCAGGCAGTAAGGAAGACAGACAGGCAGTAAGGAAGACAGGCAGGCAGGCAGTAAGGAAGACAGACAGGCAGTAAGGAAGACAGGCAGGCAGTAAGGAAGACAGACAGGCAGTAAGGAAGACAGACAGGCAGTAAGGAAGACAGGCAGGCAGGCAGTAAGGAAGACAGGCAGGCAGTAAGGAAGAAAGGCAGGCAGGCAGTAAGGAAGACAGACAGGCAGTAAGGAAGACAGGCAGGAAGGCAGTAAGGAAGACAGACAGGCAGTAAGGAAGACAGGCAGGCAGGCAGTAAGGAAGACAGGCAGGCAGGCAGTAAGGAAGACAGGCAGGCAGTAAGGAAGACAGAAAGGCAGTAAGGAAGACAGACAGGCAGTAAGGAAGACAGGCAGGCAGTAAGGAAGACAAGCAGGCAGTAAGGAAGAAAGGCAGGCAGGCAGTAAGGAAGACAGGCAGGCAGGCAGTAAGGAAGACAGGCATCAAGGAAGATAGGCAGACAGGCAGGCAGTAAGGAAGACAGGCAGGCAGGCAGGCAGGCAGCCAGGCAGGCAGTAAGGAAGATAGGCAGGCAGTAAGGAAGACAGGCAGGCAGGCAGGCAGTAAGGAAGACAGGCAGGCAGGCAGTAAGGAAGACAGGAAGACAGGCAGTAAGGAAGATAGGCAGACAGGCAGGCAGTAAGGAAGACAGGCAGGCAGACAGGCAGGCAGTAAGGAAGATAGGCAGGCAGTAAGGAAGACAGGCAGGCAGTAAGGAAGACAGGCAGGCAGGCAGTAAGGAAGACAGGCAGGCAGTAAGGAAGACAGAAAGGCAGTAAGGAAGACAGACAGGCAGTAAGGAAGACAGGCAGGCAGTAAGGAAGACAAGCAGGCAGTAAGGAAGAAAGGCAGGCAGGCAGTAAGGAAGACAGGCAGGCAGGCAGTAAGGAAGACAGGCATCAAGGAAGATAGGCAGACAGGCAGGCAGTAAGGAAGACAGGCAGGCAGGCAGGCAGGCAGCCAGGCAGGCAGTAAGGAAGATAGGCAGGCAGTAAGGAAGACAGGCAGGCAGGCAGGCAGTAAGGAAGACAGGCAGGCAGGCAGTAAGGAAGACAGGAAGACAGGCAGTAAGGAAGATAGGCAGACAGGCAGGCAGTAAGGAAGACAGGCAGGCAGACAGGCAGGCAGTAAGGAAGATAGGCAGGCAGTAAGGAAGACAGGCAGGCAGTAAGGAAGACAGGCAGGCAGGCAGTAAGGAAGACAGTAAGACAGGCAGTAAGGAAGATAGGCAGACAGGCAGTCAGTAAGGAAGACAGGCAGGCAGTAAGGAAGATAGGCAGGCAGGCAGTAAGGAAGACAGGCAGGCAGGCAGGCAGGCAGGAAGACAGGCAGGCAGGCAGACAGACAGGCAGGCAGTAAGGAAGACAGGCAGGCAGTAAGGAAGACAGGCAGAAACTTACCAGGTGGATCATCATCAACAACATCTGTTTTTGGAGATATACCTTAAAAAGACCAGAGTAAGTTAGAGAATACCAAGATCTCCAACTAAATCTGTTTCCTCTCTAAATTAATAACACCTTGGATTGACACAGTGAATATAATGATAATACTGAATGGATTTATCTCACATCGGCTCAAACCTGGTTTTAGCTGCTCAACCAGTAAAGACGGTAGTTTGTAGAAACGTTGAACTGAATTTGAAAACTATGACAACTTAAAACAATATTTTTTTCTTCAGTGATACTGTATATATCCAACATAGGTAGACAGGTGCTTACCCAGTTCTTCACCCAGTAGGTTTATGACTCGATCAGGTTCTGCTTTCAGCATGTCTAGGACTAAATCAGGTTCTTCTCTCATCAGACTCTTGTAAAAGGCTGATTTCACCTTTTCCCCGCCTGAATCTACGGCCGTGAACAGAACCCTCATCTTCTCCACGTTGGTCCCAGCAGCACAGATATCAGAGTAATCCTGTTGTTGGATCTTCAGGGTGTCTGCTAATGGCATCACCTTGGTAACATTGTCAACGAGCTTCGGCCTGCGCGCATCCAAAAACCCGACAACTGGTTAGAAAAGAGAAGAGGTTATAGACCCACAGTTCATATTATCTCTTCTATAACAGACTACTGTTCTGGTCCTCTCTTCTATAACAGACTACTGTTCTGGTCCTCTCTTCTATAACAGACTACTGTTCTGGTCCTCTATTCTATAACAGACTACTGTTCTGGTCCTCTCTTCTATAACAGACTACTGTTCTGGTCCTCTCTTCTATAACAG
>NW_027039461.1:0-38647 GCF_034236695.1 Oncorhynchus nerka | reverse complement strand
GCCTGCCTGTCTTCCTTACTGCCTGCCTGCCTGTCTTCCTTACTGCCTGCCTGCCCTGTCTTCCTTACTTCCTGCCCTGCCTGTCTTCCTTACTGCCTGCCTGCCTGTCTTCCTTACTGCCTGTCTGTCTTCCTTACTGCCTGCCTGCCTGTCTTCCTTACTGCCTGCCTGTCTTCCTTACTGCCTGCCTGTCTTCCTTACTGCCTGCCCTGTCTTCTGCCTGCCTGTCCCTTACTGCCTGCCTGCCTGTCTTCCTTACTGCCTGCCTGCCTCTTCCTTACTGCCTGCCTGTCTTCCTTACTGCCTGCCTGCCTCTTCCTTACTGCCTGCCTGTCTTCTTCTTACTGCCTGTCTGTGTCTTCCTTACTGCCTGCCTGTCTGTCTTCCTTACTGTCCTTCCTTCCTTACTGCCTGCCTTCCTTACTGCCTGCCTGTCTTCCTTACTGCCTGCCTGCCTTACTGCCTGCCTCTGTCTTCCTTACTGCCTGTCTGCCCGTCTTCCTTACTGTCTGTCTTCCTTACTGCCTGCCTGCCTGTCTTCCTTACTGCCTTCCTTACTGCCTGCCTGTCTTCCTTACTGGCTGCCTGCCTTACTTCCTTCTTCCTTACTGCCTGTCTGTCTTCCTTACTGCCTGTCTGTCTTCCTTACTGCCTGCCTGTCTTCCTTACTGCCTGTCTGCCTGTCTTCCTTACTGCCTGCCTGTCTTCCTTACTGCCTGCCTGCCTGTCTTCCTTACTGCCTGCCTGCCTGTCTTCCTTACTGCCTGCCTGCCTGTCTTCCTTACTGCCTGCCTGCCTCTTCCTTACTGCCTGCCTGTCTTCCCTTACTGCCTGCCTGCCTGTCTTCCTTACTGCCTGCCTGTCTTCTTACTGCCTGCCTGTCTTCCTTACTGCCTGCCTGCCTGTCTTCCTTACTGCCTGCCTGCCTGTCTTCCTTACTGCCTGCCTGCCTGTCTTCCTTACTGCCTGCCTGCCTCTTCCTTACTGCCTGCCTGTCTGTCTTCCTTACTGCCCTGCCTGTCTTCCCTGCCTTTCTTACTGCCTGCCTGTCTTCCTTACTGCCTGCCTGCTGTCTTCTGTGCCTGTCTTCCTTACTGCCTGCCTGCCTGCTGCCTGCTTCCTTACTGCCTGCCTTCCTTACTGCCTGCCTGCCTGTCTTCTTCCTTACTCTTCCTTACTGCCTGCCTGTCTTCCTTACTGCCTGCCTGCCTGTCTTCCTTACTGCCTGTCTTCCTTACTGCCTGCCTACCTGTCTTCCTTACTGCCTGCCTGCCTGTCTTCCTTAATGCCTGCCTGCCTGTCTTCCTTACTGCCTGCCTGCCTATTCCTTACTGCCTGCCTGTCTTCCTTACTGCCTGCCTGTCTGTCTTCCTTACTGCCTGCCTGTCTGTCTTCCTTACTGCCTGCCTTTCTTCCTTACTGGCTGCCTGCCTCTTCCTTACTGCCTGTCTGTCTTCCTTACTGCCTGTCTGTCTTCCTTACTGCCTGCCTGCCTGTCTTCCTTACTGCCTGTCTGTCTTCCTTACTGCCTGCCTGCCTGTCTTCCTTACTACCTGTCTGTCTTCCTTACTGCCTGTCTGTCTTCCTTACTGCCTGCCTGTCTTCCTTACTGCCTGCCTGTCTTCCTTACTGCCTGCCTGCCTGTCTTCCTTACTGCCTGCCTTCCTCTTCCTTACTGCCTGCCTGCCTGTCTTCCTTACTGCCTGCCTGCCTCTTCCTTACTGCCTGCCTGCCTGTCTGTCTTCCTTACTGCCTGCCTGCCTGTCTTCCTTACTGCCTGCCTTTCTTACTGCCTGCCTGCATGTCTTCCTTACTGCCTGCCTGCCTGTCTTCCTTACTGCCTGCCTACCTGTCTTCCTTACTGCCTGCCTGCCTGTCTCCCTTACTGCCTGCCTTCCTTACTGCCTGCCTGCCTCTTCCTTACTGCCTGCCTGTCTTCCTTACTGCCTGTCTGTCTTCCTTACTGCCTGCCTGCCTGTCTTCCTTACTGCCTGCCTTTCTTACTGCCTGCCTGCCTGTCTTCCTTACTGCCTGTCTTCCTTACTGCCTCCCTACCTGTCTTCCTTACTGCCTGCCTGCCTGTCTTCCTTAATGCCTGCCTGCCTGTCTTCCTTACTGCCTGCCTGCCTGTCTTCCTTACTGCCTGCCTGCCTCTTCCTTACTGCCTGCCTACCTGTCTTCCTTACTGCCTGCCTGTCTGCCTGCCTGTCTGTCTTCCTTACTGCCTGCCTTTCTTACTTCCTGCCTGCCTGTCTTCCTTACTGCCTGTCTGCCTGTCTGTCTCTCCGTCCCACATTCCTGTAACATACAGTAATGTCACATATCAACAACTCTCCGAGATAGGAAAATATTACCAGTTGATGTCACCCACCTCAAGAATTATGTTGTTTGCCACACATAATGATTTAAATTATTATATATAAGACCTCAGGCTTTATGAGTCTAATGTGTAATTACTGGTCAGGTTATTAATGTAGACCTCAGGCTTTATGAGTCTAATGTGTAATTACTGGTCAGGTTATTAATGTTGTCCTCGGGGAGAGAAGACCTCAGGCTTTATGAGTCTAATGTGTAATTACTGGTCAGGTTATTAATGTTGTCCTCGGGGAGAGAAGACCTCAGGCTTTATGAGTCTAATGTGTAATTACTGGTCAGGTTATTAATGTTGTCCTCGGGGAGAGAAGACCTCAGGCTTTATGAGTCTAATGTGTAATTACTGGTCAGGTTATTAATGTTGTCCTCGGGGAGAGAAGACCTCAGGCTTTATGAGTCTAATGTGTAATTACTGGTCAGGTTATTAATGTTGTCCTCGGGGAGAAGACCTCAGACCTCAGGCTTTATGAGTCCTAATGTGTAATTACTGGTCAGGTTATTAATGTTGTCCTCGGGGAGAGAAGACCTCAGGCTTTATGAGTCTAATGTGTAATTACTGGTCAGGTTATTAATGTTGTCCTCGGGGAGAAGACCTCAGGCTTTATGAGTCTAATGTGTAATTACTGGTCAGGTTATTAATGTTGTCCTCGGGAGAGAAGACCTCAGGCTTTATGAGTCTAATGTGTAATTACTGGTCAGGTTATTAATGTTGTCCTCAGGGAGAGAAGACCTCAGGCTTTATGAGTCTAATGTGTAATTACTGGTCAGGTTATTAATGTTGTCCTCAGGGGAGAGAAGACCTCAGGCTTTATGAGTCTAATGTGTAATTACTGGTCAGGTTATTAATGTTGTCCTCGGGAGAGAAGACCTCAGGCTTTATGAGTCTAATGTGTAATTACTGGTCAGGTTATTAATGTTGTTGTCCTCGGGAGAAGACCTCAGGCTTTATGAGTCTAATGTGTAATTACTGGTCAGGTTATTAATGTAGAGAAGACCTCAGGCTTTATGAGTCTAATGTGTAATTACTGGTCAGGTTATTAATGTTGTCCTCAGGCTTTATGAGTCTAATGTGTAATTACTGGTCAGGTTATTAATGTTGTTGTCCTCGGGAAGAAGACCTCAGGCTTTATTTCAACAGATGAGTCTAATGTGTAATTACTGGTCAGGTTATTAATGTTGTCCTCGGGAGAGAAGACCTCAGGCTTTATGAGTCTAATGTGTAATTACTGGTCAGGTTATTAATGTTGTCCTCGGGAGAGAAGACCTCAGGCTTTATGAGTCTAATGTGTAATTACTGAAGTCAGGTTATTAATGTTGTCCTCAGGGAGAGAGACCTCAGGCTTTATGAGTCTAATGTGTAATTACTGGTCAGGTTATTAATGTTGACCTCAGGAGAAGACTTTATGAGTCTAATGTGTAATTACTGGTCAGGTTATTAATGTTGTCCTCGGGAGAGAAGACCTCAGGCTTTATGAGCCTAATGTGTAATTACTGGTCAGGTTATTAATGTTTAATTCCTGGGAGAGAAGACCTCAGGCTTTATCTAATGTTAATTACTGGTCAGGTTATTAATGTTGACCTCAGGACCTCCAGGCTTTATGAGTCTAATGTGTAATTTATGCTACTGGTCAGGTTATTAATGTTGTCCTCGGGAGAGAAGACCTCCAGGCTTTATGAGTCTAATGTGTAATTACTGGTCAGGTTATTAATGTTGTCCTCGGGGAGAAGACCTCAGGCTTTATGAGTCTAATGTGTAATTACTGGTCAGGTTATTAATGTTGTCCTCGGGAGAAGACCTCAGGCTTTATGAGTCTAATGTGTAATTACTGGTCAGGTTATTAATGTTGTCCTCGGGAGAGAAGACCTCAGGCTTTATGAGTCTAATGTGTAATTACTGGTCAGGTTATTAATGTTGTCCTCGGGAGAGAGACCTCAGGCTTTATGAGTCTAATGTGTAATTACTGGTCAGGTTATTAATGTTGTCCTCGGGAGAGAAGACCTCAGGCTTTATGAGGAAGAGACACGGGGGCATCTAATGTGTAATTACTGGTCAGGTTATTAATGTTGTCCTCGGGAGAGAAGACCTCAGGCTTTATGAGTCTAATGTGTAATTACTGGTCAGGTTATTAATGTTGTCCTCGGGGAGAGAAGACCTCAGGCTTTATGAGTCTAATGTGTAATTACTGGTCAGGTTATTAATGTTGTCCTCGGTTATAATGTTGTCCTAGCAGAAGACCTCAGGCTTTATGAGTCTAATGTGTAATTACTGGTCAGGTTATTAATGTTGTCCTCAGGGAGAGAAGACCTCAGGCTTTATGAGTCTAATGTGTAATTACTGGTCAGGTTATTAATGTTGTCCTCGGGAGAGAGACCTCAGGCTTTATGAGTCTAATGTGTAATTACTGGTCAGGTTATTAATGTTGTCCTCGGGAGAGAAGACCTCAGGCTTTATGAGTCTAATGTGTAATTACTGGTCAGGTTATTAATGTTGTCCTCGGGAGAGAAGACCTCAGGCTTTATGAGTCTAATGTGTAATTACTGGTCAGGTTATTAATGTTGTCCTCGGGAGAGAAGACCTCAGGCTTTATGAGTCTAATGTGTAATTACTGGTCAGGTTATTAATGTTGTCCTCGGGGAGAGAAGACCTCAGGCTTTATGAGTCTAATGTGTAATTACTGGTCAGGTTATTAATGTTGTCCTCGGGAGAGAAGACCTCAGGCTTTATGAGTCTAATGTGTAATTACTGGTCAGGTTATTAATGTTGACCTCAGGGAGTCTAATGTGTAATTACTGGTCAGGTTATTAATGTTGTTGTCCTCGGAAGAAGACCTCAGGCTTTATGAGTCTAATGTGTAATTACTGGTCAGGTTATTAATGTTGTCCTCGGGAGAGAAGACCTCAGGCTTTATGAGTCTAATGTGTAATTACTGGTCAGGTTATTAATGTTGTCCTCGGGAGAGAAGACCTCAGGCTTTATGAGTCTAATGTGTAATTACTGGTCAGGTTATTAATGTTGACCTCAGGCTTTATGAGTCTAATGTGTAGGTCAGAAGACCTCAGGCTTTATGAGTCTAATGTGTAATTACTGGTCAGGTTATTAATGTTGTCCTCGGGGAGAAGACCTCAGGGTCAGGTTATTAATGTTGTCCTCGGGAGAACTTTATGAGTCTAATGTGTAATTACTGGTCAGGTTATTAATGTTGTCCTCGGGAGAGAAGACCTCAGGCTTTATGAGTCTAATGTGTAATTACTGGTCAGGTTATTAATGTTGTCCTCGGGAGAGAAGACCTCAGGCTTTATGAGTCTAATGTGTAATTACTGGTCAGGTTATTAATGTTGTCCTCGGGAGAGAAGACCTCAGGCTTTATGAGTCTAATGTGTAATTACTGGTCAGGTTATTAATGTTGTCCTCGGGAGAGAAGACCTCAGGCTTTATGAGTCTAATGTGTAATTACTGGTCAGGTTATTAATGTTGTCCTCGGGAGAGAAGACCTCAGGCTTTATGAGTCTAATGTGTAATTACTGGTCAGGTTATTAATGTTGTCCTCGGGGAGAGAAGACCTCAGGCTTTATGAGTCTAATGTGTAATTACTGGTCAGGGTCAGGTTATTAATGTTGTCCTCGGGGAGAGAAGACCTCAGGCTTTATGAGTCTAATGTGTAATTACTGGTCAGGTTATTAATGTTGTCCTCGGGAGAGAAGACCTCAGGCTTTATGAGTCTAATGTGTAATTACTGGTCAGGTTATTAATGTTGTCCTCGGGAGAAGACCTCAGGCTTTATGAGTCTAATGTGTAATTACTGGTCAGGTTATTAATGTTGTCCTCGGGAGAGAAGACCTCAGGCTTTATGAGTCTAATGTGTAATTACTGGTCAGGTTATTAATGTTGTCCTCGGGAGGGACCTCAGAAGAGTCCTGTGCTTTATGAGTCTAATGTGGCTTTATGAGTCTAATGTGACATTACTGGTCAGGTTATTAATGTTGTCCTCGGGAGAGAAGACCTCAGGCTTTATGAGTCTAATGTGTAATTACTGGTCAGGTTATTAATGTTGTCCTCGGGGAGAGAAGACCTCAGGCTTTATGAGTCTAATGTGTAATTACTGGTCAGGTTATTAATGTTGTCCTCGGGAGAGAAGACCTCAGGCTTTATGAGTCTAATGTGTAATTACTGGTCAGGTTATTAATGTTGTCCTCGGGAGAGAAGACCTCAGGCTTTATGAGTCTAATGTGTAATTACTGGTCAGGTTATTAATGTTGTCCTCGGGAGAGAAGACCTCAGGCTTTATGAGTCTAATGTGTAATTACTGGTCAGGTTATTAATGTTGTCCTCGGGAGAGAAGACCTCAGGCTTTATGAGTCTAATGTGTAATTACTGGTCAGGTTATTAATGTTGTCCTCGGGGAGAGAAGACCTCAGGCTTTATGAGTCTAATGTGTAATTACTGGTCAGGTTATTAATGTTGTCCTCGGGAGAGAAGACCTCAGGCTTTATGAGTCTAATGTGTAATTACTGGTCAGGTTATTAATGTTGTCCTCGGGAGAGAAGACCTCAGGCTTTATGAGTCTAATGTGTAATTACTGGTCAGGTTATTAATGTTGTCCTCGGGAGAGAAGACCTCAGGCTTTATGAGTCTAATGTGTAATTACTGGTCAGGTTATTAATGTTGTCCTCGGGAGAGAAGACCTCAGGCTTTATGAGTCTAATGTGTAATTACTGGTCAGGTTATTAATGTTGTCCTCGGGAGAGAAGACCTCAGGCTTTATGAGTCTAATGTGTAATTACTGGTCAGGTTATTAATGTTGTCCTCGGGGAGAGAAGACCTCAGGCTTTATGAGTCTAATGTGTAATTACTGGTCAGGTTATTAATGTTGTCCTCGGGGAGAAGACCTCAGGCTTTATGAGTCTAATGTGTAATTACTGGTCAGGTTATTAATGTTGTCCTCGGGGAGAAGACCTCAGGCTTTATGAGTCTAATGTGTAATTACTGGTCAGGTTATTAATGTTGTCCTCGGGAGAGAAGACCTCAGGCTTTATGAGTCTAATGTGTAATTACTGGTCAGGTTATTAATGTTGTCCTCGGGAGAGAAGACCTCAGGCTTTATGAGTCTAATGTGTAATTACTGGTCAGGTTATTAATGTTGTCCTCGGGAGAGAAGACCTCAGGCTTTATGAGTCTAATGTGTAATTACTGGTCAGGTTATTAATGTTGTCCTCGGGGAGAGAAGACCTCAGGCTTTATGAGTCTAATGTGTAATTACTGGTCAGGTTATTAATGTTGTCCTCGGGGAGAGAAGACCTCAGGCTTTATGAGTCTAATGTGTAATTACTGGTCAGGTTATTAATGTTGTCCTCGGGGAGAGAAGACCTCAGGCTTTATGAGTCTAATGTGTAATTACTGGTCAGGTTATTAATGTTGTCCTCGGGGAGAGAAGACCTCAGGCTTTATGAGTCTAATGTGTAATTACTGGTCAGGTTATTAATGTAGACCTCAGGCTTTATGAGTCTAATGTGTAATTACTGGTCAGGTTATTAATGTTGTCCTCGGGGAGAGAAGACCTCAGGCTTTATGAGTCTAATGTGTAATTATGAGTCTAATGGTCACTGGTCAGGTTATTAATGTTGTCCTCGGGAGAGAAGACCTCAGGCTTTATGAGTCTAATGTGTAATTACTGGTCAGGTTATTAATGTTGTCCTCGGGAGAGAAGACCTCAGGCTTTATGAGTCTAATGTGTAATTACTGGTCAGGTTATTAATGTTGTTGTCCTCAGGCTCGGGAGAGAAGACCTCAGGCTTTATGAGTCTAATGTGTAATTACTGGTCAGGTTATTAATGTTGTCCTCGGGAGAGAAGACCTCAGGCTTTATGAGTCTAATGTGTAATTACTGGTCAGGTTATTAATGTTGTCCTCGGGAGAGAAGACCTCAGGCTTTATGAGTCTAATGTGTAATTACTATTAATGTTGGTCACTGTTATTAATGTTGTCCTCGGGAGAGAAGACCTCAGGCTTTATGAGTCTAATGTGTAATTACTGGTCAGGTTATTAATGTTGTCCTCGGGAGAGAAGACCTCAGGCTTTATGAGTCTAATGTGTAATTACTGGTCAGGTTATTAATGTTGTCCTCGGGAGAGAAGACCTCAGGCTTTATGAGTCTAATGTGTAATTACTGGTCAGGTTATTAATGTTGTCCTCGGGAGAGAAGACCTCAGGCTTTATGAGTCTAATGTGTAATTACTGGTCAGGTTATTAATGTTGTCCTCGGGAGAGAAGACCTCAGGCTTTATGAGTCTAATGTGTAATTACTGGTCAGGTTATTAATGTTGTCCTCGGGAGAGAAGACCTCAGGCTTTATGAGTCTAATGTGTAATTACTGGTCAGGTTATTAATGTTGTCCTCGGGAGAGAAGACCTCAGGCTTTATCTAATGTCTAATTACTGGTCAGGTTATTATTACCTCGGGGAAGAAGACCTCAGGTCTATTAATTACTGGTCAGGTTATTAATGTTGTCCTCGGGAGAGAAGACCTCAGGCTTTATGAGTCTAATGTGTAATTACTGGTCAGGTTATTAATGTTGTCCTCGGGAGAGAAGACCTCAGGCTTTATGAGTCTAATGTGTAATTACTGGTCAGGTTATTAATGTTGTCCTCGGGAGAGAAGACCTCAGGCTTTATGAGTCTAATGTGTAATTACTGGTCAGGTTATTAATGTTGTCCTCGGGGAGAGAAGACCTCAGGCTTTATGAGTCTAATGTGTAATTACTGGTCAGGTTATTAATGTTGTCCTCGGGAGAGAAGACCTCAGGCTTTATGAGTCTAATGTGTAATTACTGGTCAGGTTATTAATGTTGTCCTCGGGGAGAGAGAAGACCTCAGGCTTTATGAGTCTAATGTGTAATTACTGGTCAGGTTATTAATGTTGTCCTCGGGAGAGAAGACCTCAGGCTTTATGAGTCTAATGTGTAATTACTGGTCAGGTTATTAATGTTGTCCTCGGGAGAGAAGACCTCAGGCTTTATGAGTCTAATGTGTAATTACTGGTCAGGTTATTAATGTTGTCCTCGGGAGAGAAGACCTCAGGCTTTATGAGTCTAATGTTACTGGTCAGGTTATTAATGTTGTCTGGGAGAGAAGACCTCAGGCTTATGAGTCTAATGTTGTCTGGTCAGGTTATTAATGTTGTCCTCGGGAGAGAAGACCTCAGGCTTTATGAGTCTAATGTGTAATTACTGGTCAGGTTATTAATGTTGTCCTCGGGAGAGAAGACCTCAGGCTTTATGAGTCTAATGTGTAATTACTGGTCAGGTTATTAATGTTGTCCTCGGGAGAGAAGACCTCAGGCTTTATGAGTCTAATGTGTAATTACTGGTCAGGTTATTAATGTTGTCCTCGGGAGAGAAGACCTCAGGCTTTATGAGTCTAATGTGTAATTACTGGTCAGGTTATTAATGTTGTCCTCGGGAGAGAAGACCTCAGGCTTTATGAGTCTAATGTGTAATTACTGGTCAGGTTATTAATGTTGTCCTCGGGAGAGAAGACCTCAGGCTTTATGAGTCTAATGTGTAATTACTGGTCAGGTTATTAATGTTGTCCTCGGGAGAGAAGACCTCAGGCTTTATGAGTCTAATGTGTAATTACTGGTCAGGTTATTAATGTTGTCCTCGGGAGAGAAGACCTCAGGCTTTATGAGTCTAATGTGTAATTACTGGTCAGGTTAAATGTTGTCCTCGGGACCTCAGGCTTTATGAGTCTAATGTGTAATTACTGGTCAGGTTATTAATGTTGTCCTCGGGGAGAGAAGACCTCAGGCTTTATGAGTCTAATGTGTAATTACTGGTCAGGTTATTAATGTTGTCCTCGGGAGAGAAGACCTCAGGCTTTATGAGTCTAATGTGTAATTACTGGTCAGGTTATTAATGTTGTCCTCGGGAGAGAAGACCTCAGGCTTTATGAGTCTAATGTGTAATTACTGGTCAGGTTATTAATGTTGTCCTCGGGAGAGAAGACCTCAGGCTTTATGAGTCTAATGTGTAATTACTGGTCAGGTTATTAATGTTGTCCTCGGGGAGAGAAGACCTCAGGCTTTATGAGTCTAATGTGTAATTACTGGTCAGGTTATTAATGTTGTCCTCGGGAGAGAAGACCTCAGGCTTTATGAGTCTAATGTGTAATTACTGGTCAGGTTATTAATGTTGTCCTCGGGAGAAGACCTCAGGCTTTATGAGTCTAATGTGTAATTACTGGTCAGGTTATTAATGTTGTCCTCGGGGAGAGAAGACCTCAGGCTTTATGAGTCTAATGTGTAATTACTGGTCAGGTTATTAATGTTGTCCTCGGGGAGAGACCTCAGGCTTTATGAGAATGTGTAATTACCAGGTTATCAGGCTTTTATGAGTCTAATGTGTAATTACTGGTCAGGTTATTAATGTTGTCCTCGGGAGAAGACCTCAGGCTTTATGAGTCTAATGTGTAATTACTGGTCAGGTTATTAATGTTGTCCTCGGGAGAGAAGACCTCAGGCTTTATGAGTCTAATGTGTAATTACTGGTCAGGTTATTAATGTTGTCCTCGGGAGAGAAGACCTCAGGCTTTATGAGTCTAATGTGTAATTACTGGTCAGGTTATTAATGTTGTCCTCGGGAGAGAAGACCTCAGGCTTTATGAGTCTAATGTGTAATTACTGGTCAGGTTATTAATGTTGTCCTCGGGAGAGAAGACCTCAGGCTTTATGAGTCTAATGTGTAATTACTGGTCAGGTTATTAATGTTGTCCTCGGGAGAGAAGACCTCAGGCTTTATGAGTCTAATGTGTAATTACTGGTCAGGTTATTAATGTTGTCCTCGGGAGAGAAGACCTCAGGCTTTATGAGTCTAAATGTGTAATTACTGGTCAGGTTATTAATGTTGTCCTCGGGAGAGAAGACCTCAGGCTTTATGAGTCTAATGTGTAATTACTGGTCAGGTTATTAATGTTGTCCTCGGGGAGAGAAGACCTCAGGCTTTATGAGTCTAATGTGTAATTACTGGTCAGGTTATTAATGTTGTCCTCGGGGAGAAGACCTCAGGCTTTATGAGTCTAATGTGTAATTACTGGTCAGGTTATTAATGTTGTCCTCGGGAGAGAAGACCTCAGGCTTTATGAGTCTAATGTGTAATTACTGGTCAGGTTATTAATGTTGTCCTCGGGGAGAGAAGACCTCAGGCTTTATGAGTCTAATGTGTAATTACTGGTCAGGTTATTAATGTTGTCCTCGGGGAGAGAAGACCTCAGGCTTTATGAGTCTAATGTGTAATTACTGGTCAGGTTATTAATGTTGTCCTCGGGAGAGAAGACCTCAGGCTTTATGAGTCTAATGTGTAATTACTGGTCAGGTTATTAATGTTGTCCTCGGGGAGAGAAGACCTCAGGCTTTATGAGTCTAATGTGTAATTACTGGTCAGGTTATTAATGTTGTCCTCGGGAGAGAAGACCTCAGGCTTTATGAGTCTAATGTGTAATTACTGGTCAGGTTATTAATGTTGTCCTCGGGAGAGAAGACCTCAGGCTTTATGAGTCTAATGTGTAATTACTGGTCAGGTTATTAATGTTGTCCTCGGGAGAGAAGACCTCAGGCTTTATGAGTCTAATGTGTAATTACTGGTCAGGTTATTAATGTTGTCCTCGGGAGAGAAGACCTCAGGCTTTATGAGTCTAATGTGTAATTACTGGTCAGGTTATTAATGTTGTCCTCGGGAGAGAAGACCTCAGGCTTTATGAGTCTAATGTGTAATTACTGGTCAGGTTATTAATGTTGTCCTTTGGGAGAAGACCTCAGGCTTTATGAGTCTAATGTGTAATTACTGGTCAGGTTATTAATGTTGTCCTCGGGGAGAGAAGACCTCAGGCTTTATGAGTCTAATGTGTAATTACTGGTCAGGTTATTAATGTTGTCCTCGGGGAGAGAAGACCTCAGGCTTTATGAGTCTAATGTGTAATTACTGGTCAGGTTATTAATGTTATTGTCCTCGAGGAGAGAAGACCTCAGGCTTTATGAGTCTAATGTGTAATTACTGGTCAGGTTATTAATGTTGTCCTCAGGGAGAGAAGACCTCAGGCTTTATGAGTCTAATGTGTACTTACTGGTCAGGTTATTAATGTTGTCCTCGGGGAGAGAAGACCTCAGGCTTTATGAGTCTAATGTGTAATTACTGGTCAGGTTATTAATGTTGTCCTCGGGGAGAGAAGACCTCAGGCTTTATGAGTCTAATGTGTAATTACTGGTCAGGTTATTCTGTGTGAATGTTATTGTTTCCTTCTGAATCATCCTTTCTATATTTTATTTCAACAGATGAGTCTGGGAGTAACAGAGTTGAAATGATGGAGATGCAACCTTTACTGGGTCCTGGATCAGAGATGGAGAGAGGAGGAAGACAGGCTGTTGATGCTCTAGAAGACCAGGAGAGAGAGGAGGGAAGACAGGCTGTTGATGCTCTAGAAGACCAGGAGAGAGAGGAGGGAAGACAGGCTATTGATGCTCTAGAAGATCAGGAGAGAGAGGAGGGAAGACAGGCTATTGATGCTCTAGAAGATCAGGAGAGAGAGGAGGGAAGACAGACTGTTGATGCTCTAGAAGACCAGGAGAGAGAGGAGGGAAGACAGACTGTTGATGCTCTAGAAGACCAGGAGAGAGAGGAGGGAAGACAGACTGTTGATGCTCTAGAAGACCAGGAGAGAGAGGAGGGAAGACAGGCTATTGATGCTCTAGAAGACCGAGAGAGGAGGGAAGACAAGCTGTTGATGCTCTAGAAGACCGAGAGAGGAGGGAAGACAAGGCTATTGATGCTCTAGAAGACCAGGAGAGAGAGGGGGGAAGACCCGCTGTTGATGCCACCTAAGCCAGTACTGGGTTGGTTAGGACGTTCTGGTTAAATAAAGTTTATTTTGAAAAGAGAAGAGTGACTTGATTACACACAGGTGGATTGTATTTATCATCATTATTCATTTAGGTCAACATTGGATCATTCAGAGATCCTCACTGAACTTCTGGAGAGAGTTTGCTGCACTGAAAGTAAAGGGGCTGAATAATTTTGCACGCCCAATTTTTCAGTTTTTGATTTGTTAAAAAAGTTTGAAATATCCAATAAATGTCGTTCCACTTCATGATTGTGTCCCACTTGTTATTGATTCTTCACAAAAAAATACAGTTTTATATCTTTATGTTTGAAGCCTGAAATGTGGCAAAAGGTCGCAAAGTTCAAAGGGGCCGAATACTTTCGCAAGGCACTGTAGCAGGAAGAGACACGGGGACATTATGAAACGTTATAGTATAGCAGGAAGAGACACGGGACATTATGAAACGTTATAGTATAGCAGGAAGAGACACGGGGACATTATGAAACGTTATAGTATAGCAGGAAGAGACACGGGGACATTATGAAACGTTATAGTATAGCAGGAAGGTAGATAGAGACACGGGGACATTATGAAACGTTATAGTATAGCAGGAAGAGACACGGGGACATTATGAAACGTTATAGTATAGCAGGAAGGTAGATAGAGACAGTATAGCAGGGGACATTATGAAACGTTATAGTATAGCAGGAAGAGACACGGGGACATTATGAAACGTTATAGTATAGCAGGAAGAGACACGGGGACATTATGAAACGTTATAGTATAGCAGGAAGAGACACGGGGACATTATGAAACGTTATAGTATAGCAGGAAGAGACACGGGACATTATGGGAACGTTATTATAGCAGGAAGAGACACGGGGACATTATAGTATAGCAGGAAGAGACAGAGGGGGACATTATGAAACGTTATAGTATAGCAGGAAGAGACACGGGGACATTATGAAACGTTATAGTATAGCAGGAAGAGACAGAGACACGGGACATTATGAAACGTTATAGTATAGCAGGAAGAGACACGTTAGATATAGATAGCAGGAAGGTAGATACGGGGACATTATGAAACGTTATAGTATAGCAGGAAGGTAGATAGAGACACGGGGACATTATGAAACGTTATAGTATAGCAGGAAGGTAGACACGGGACATTATGATAGAGACAGGGGACATTATGAAACGTTATAGTATAGCAGGAAGAGACACGGGGACATTATGAAACGTTATAGTATAGCAGGAAGAGACAGGGGACATTATGAAACGTTATAGTATAGCAGGAAGAGACACGGGGACATTATGAAACGTTATAGTATAGCAGGAAGAGACACGGGGACATTATGAAACGTTATAGTATAGCAGGAAGGTAGATAGCAGGAAGGTAGATAGAGGGGACATTATGAAACGTTATAGTATAGCAGGAAGAGACATTATGAAACGTTATAGTATAGCAGGAAGAGACACGGGACATTATGAAACGTTATAGTATAGCAGGAAGGTAGATAGAGACACGGGGACATTATGAAACGTTATAGTATAGCAGGAAGGTAGATAGAGACACGGGGACATTATGAAACGTTATAGTATAGCAGGAAGAGACACGGGGACATTATGAAACGTTATAGTATAGCAGGAAGAGACACGGGGACATTATGAAACGTTATAGTATAGCAGGAAGAGACACGGGGACATTATGAAACGTTATAGTATAGCAGGAAGGTAGATAGAGACACGGGGGCATTATGAAACGTTATAGTATAGCAGGAAGAGACACGGGGACATTATGAAACGTTATAGTATAGCAGGAAGAGACACGGGGACATTATGAAACGTTATAGTATAGCAGGAAGGTAGATAGAGAAGGTAGATAGAGACACGGGGACATTATGAAACGTTATAGTATAGCAGGAAGGTAGATAGAGACACGGGGACATTATGAAACGTTATAGTATAGCAGGAAGAGACACGGGGACATTATGAAACGTTATAGTATAGCAGGAAGGTAGATAGAGACACGGGGACATTATGAAACGTTATAGTATAGCAGGAAGAGACACGGGACATTATGAAACGTTATAGTATAGCAGGAAGAGACACGGGGACATTATGAAACGTTATAGTATAGCAGGAAGGTAGATAGAGACACGGGGACATTATGAAACGTTATAGTATAGCAGGAAGAGACACGGGGACATTATGAAACGTTATAGTATAGCAGGAAGGTAGATAGAGACACGGGGACATTATGAAACGTTATAGTATAGCAGGAAGAGACACGGGACATTATGAAACGTTATAGTATAGCAGGAAGGTAGATAGAGGAAGAGATAGAGACACGGGGACATTATGAAACGTTATAGTATAGCAGGAAGGTAGATAGAGACACGGGGACATTATGAAACGTTATAGTATAGCAGGAAGAGACACGGGGACATTATGAAACGTTATAGTATAGCAGGAAGAGACACGGGGACATTATGAAACGTTATAGTATAGCAGGAAGGTAGATAGAGACACGGGACATTATGAAACGTTATAGTATAGCAGGAAGGTAATAGAGACACGGGGACATTATGAAACGTTATAGTATAGCAGGAAGAGATAGAGACACGGGGACATTATGAAACGTTATAGTATAGCAGGAAGAGACACGGGACATTATGAAACGTTATAGTATAGCAGGAAGGTAGATAGAGACACGGGGACATTATGAAACGTTATAGTATAGCAGGAAGGTAGATAGAGACACGGGACATTATGAAACGTAGATAGAGACAGACACGGGGGACATTATGAAACGTTATAGTATAGCAGGAAGGTAGATAGAGACACGGGGACATTATGAAACGTTATAGTATAGCAGGAAGAGACACGGGGACATTATGAAACGTTATAGTATAGCAGGAAGGTAGATAGAGACACGGGGACATTATGAAACGTTATAGTATAGCAGGAAGAGACACGGGGACATTATGAAACGTTATAGTATAGCAGGAAGAGACACGGGGACATTATGAAACGTTATAGTATAGCAGGAAGGTAGATAGAGACACGGGGACATTATGAAACGTTATAGTATAGCAGGAAGAGACACGGGGACATTATGAAACGTTATAGTATAGCAGGAAGGTAGATAGAGACACGGGGACATTATGAAACGTTATAGTATAGCAGGAAGGTAGATAGAGACACGGGGACATTATGAAACGTTATAGTATAGCAGGAAGAGACACGGGACATTATGAAACGTTATAGTATAGCAGGAAGAGACACGGGGACATTATGAAACGTTATAGTATAGCAGGAAGAGACACGGGGACATTATGAAACGTTATAGTATAGCAGGAAGAGACACGGGGACATTATGAAACGTTATAGTATAGCAGGAAGAGAAACGTTATAGTATAGCAGGAAGAGACACGGGGACATTATGAAACGTTATAGTATAGCAGGAAGAGACACGGGGACATTATGAAACGTTATAGTATAGCAGGAAGGTAGATAGAGACACGGGGACATTATGAAACGTTATAGTATAGCAGGAAGAGACAGATTATGAAACATAGGGGAAGACATTATGAAACGTTATAGTATAGCAGGAAGAGACAGAGACACGGGGACATTATGAAACGTTATAGTATAGCAGGAAGGTAGATAGAGACACGGGGACATTATGAAACGTTATAGTATAGCAGGAAGAGACACGGGGACATTATGAAACGTTATAGTATAGCAGGAAGAGACACGGGGACATTATGAAACGTTATAGTATAGCAGGAAGAGACACGGGGACATTATGAAACGTTATAGTATAGCAGGAAGGTAGATAGAGACACGGGGACATTATGAAACGTTATAGTATAGCAGGAAGGTAGATAGAGACACGGGGACATTATGAAACGTTATAGTATAGCAGGAAGGTTAGAAACGTATAGCAGGAAGGGGACATTATGAAACGTTATAGTATAGCAGGAAGAGACACGGGGACATTATGAAACGTTATAGTATAGCAGGAAGGTAGATAGAGACACGGGGACATTATGAAACGTTATAGTATAGCAGGAAGAGACACGGGGACATTATGAAACGTTATAGTATAGCAGGAAGGTAAGAGACACGGGGACATTATGAAACGTTATAGTATAGGAAGAGACAGGAAGAAACGTTATAGTATAGCAGGAAGAGACACGGGACATTATGAAACGTTATAGTATAGCAGGAAGAGAAACGTTAGTATAGCAGGAAGAGACACGGGGACATTATGAAACGTTATAGTATAGCAGGAAGAGATAGAGACACGGGGACATTATGAAACGTTATAGTATAGCAGGAAGAGACAGAGACACGGGACATTATGAAACGTTATATAGTATAGCAGGAAGAGACATTATGAAACGTTATAGGGAAGAGACATTATGAAACGTTATAGTATAGCAGGAAGAGACACGGGACACGGGGACATTATGAAACGTTATAGTATAGCAGGAAGGTAGATAGAGACACGGGGACATTATGAAACGTTATAGTATAGCAGGAAGAGACACGGGGACATTATGAAACGTTATAGTATAGCAGGAAGAGACACGGGGGCATTATGAAACGTTATAGTATAGCAGGAAGAGACACGGGGACATTATGAAACGTTATAGTATAGCAGGAAGGTAGATAGAGACACGGGGACATTATGAAACGTTATAGTATAGCAGGAAGGTAGATAGAGACACGGGGACATTATGAAACGTTATAGTATAGCAGGAAGAGACACGGGGACATTATGAAACGTTATAGTATAGCAGGAAGAGACACGGGGACATTATGAAACGTTATAGTATAGCAGGAAGGTAGATAGAGACACGGGGACATTATGAAACGTTATAGTATAGCAGGAAGAGACACGGGGACATTATGAAACGTTATAGTATAGCAGGAAGAGACACGGGGACATTATGAAACGTTATAGTATAGCAGGAAGGTAGATAGAGACACGGGGACATTATGAAAGGTAGATAGAGACGTTATAAACGTTATAGCAGGAAGGTAGATAGAGACACGGGGACATTATGAAACGTTATAGTATAGCAGGAAGGTAGATAGAGACACGGGGGACATTATGAAACGTTATAGTATAGCAGGAAGAGACACGGGGACATTATGAAACGTTATAGTATAGCAGGAAGAGACACGGGGACATTATGAAACGTTATAGCAGGAAGGTATAGCAGGAAGAGACACGGGGACATTATGAAACGTTATAGTATAGCAGGAAGAGACACGGGGGCATTATGAAACGTTATAGTATAGCAGGAAGGTAGATAGAGACACGGGGACATTATGAAACGTTATAGTATAGCAGGAAGAGACACGGGGACATTATGAAACGTTATAGTATAGCAGGAAGGTAGATAGAGACACGGGGACATTATGAAACGTTATAGTATAGCAGGAAGGTTAGATAGAGAAGAGACACGGGGACATTATGAAACGTTATAGTATAGCAGGAAGATAGTTATGAAACGTAGATAGCAGGAAGAGACACGGGGACATTATGAAACGTTATAGTATAGCAGGAAGAGATAGCAGGAAGGGGGGACATTATGAAACGTTATAGTATAGCAGGAAGAGACACGGGGACATTATGAAACGTTATAGTATAGCAGGAAGAGACACACGGGACATTATGAAACGTTATAGTATAGCAGGAAGAGACAGGGACATTATGAAACGTTATAGTATAGCAGGAAGAGACATTATGAAACGTTATAGTATAGCAGGAAGGTAGATAGAGACACGGGGACATTATGAAACGTTATAGTATAGCAGGAAGAGACACGGGGACATTATGAAACGTTATAGTATAGCAGGAAGGTAGATAGAGACACGGGGACATTATGAAACGTTATAGTATAGCAGGAAGGTAGATAGAGACACGGGGACATTATGAAACGTTATAGTATAGCAGGAAGGTAGATAGAGACACGGGGACATTATGAAACGTTATAGTATAGCAGGAAGAGACACGGGGACATTATGAAACGTTATAGTATAGCAGGAAGGTAGATAGAGACACGGGGACATTATGAAACGTTATAGTATAGCAGGAAGGTAGATAGAGACACGGGGACATTATGAAACGTTATAGTATAGCAGGAAGAGACACGGGGGACATTATGAAACGTTATAGTATAGCAGGAAGAGACACGGGGACATTATGAAACGTTATAGTATAGCAGGAAGAGACACGGGGACATTATGAAACGTTATAGTATAGCAGGAAGGTAGATAGAGACACGGGGACATTATGAAACGTTATAGTATAGCAGGAAGAGACACGGGGACATTATGAAACGTTATAGTATAGCAGGAAGGAAGAGACACGGGGACATTATGAAACGTTATAGTATAGCAGGAAGAGACATTATGAAACGGGACATTATGAAACGTTATAGTAGGAGCAGGAAGAGATAGCAGGAAGAGACACGGGGACATTATGAAACATTATAGAAACGTTATAGTATAGCAGGAAGGTAGATAGAGACACGGGGACATTATGAAACGTTATAGTATAGCAGGAAGAGACACAGGAAGGGACATTATGAAACGTTATAGTATAGCAGGAAGAGACACGGGGACATTATGAAACGTTATAGTATAGCAGGAAGAGATAGAGGAAGACGGGACATTATGAAACGTTATAGTATAGCAGGAAGGTAGATAGAGACACGGGACATTATGAAACGTTATAGTATAGCAGGAAGAGACACGGGACATTATGAAACGTTATAGTATAGCAGGAAGAGATTAGAAACATAGTATAGCGGGGACATTATGAAACGTTATAGTATAGCAGGAAGAGACACGGGGACATTATGAAACGTTATAGTATAGCAGGAAGGTAGATAGAGACACGGGGACATTATGAAACGTTATAGTATAGCAGGAAGAGATAGAGACACGGGGACATTATGAAACGTTATAGTATAGCAGGAAGGACACGGGGACATTATGAAACGTTATAGTATAGCAGGAAGAGACACGGGGACATTATGAAACGTTATAGTATAGCAGCAGGAATAGAGAAGGTAGATAGAGGGGACATTATGAAACGTTATAGTATAGCAGGAAGGTAGAAGAGACACGGGGACATTATGAAACGTTATAGTATAGCAGGAAGAGACACGGGGACATTATGAAACGTTATAGTATAGCAGGAAGAGACACGGGGACATTATGAAACGTTATAGTATAGCAGGAAGGTAGATAGAGACACGGGGACATTATGAAACGTTATAGTATAGCAGGAAGAGACACGGGGACATTATGAAACGTTATAGTATAGCAGGAAGGTAGATAGAGGACACACGGGACATTATGAAACGTTATAGTATAGCAGGAAGAGACACGGGGACATTATGAAACGTTATAGTATAGCAGGAAGAGATAGAGACACGGGGACATTATGAAACGTTATAGTATAGCAGGAAGAGACACGGGGACATTATGAAACGTTATAGTATAGCAGGAAGAGACAGACATTATGAAACGTTATAGTATAGCAGGAAGAGACACGGGGACATTATGAAACGTTATAGTATAGCAGGAAGGTAGATAGAGACACGGGGACATTATGAAACGTTATAGTATAGCAGGAAGAGACACGGGGACATTATGAAACGTTATAGTATAGCAGGAAGGTAGATAGAGACACGGGGACATTATGAAACGTTATAGTTATAGCAGGAAGAGATAGAGACACGGGGACATTATGAAACGTTATAGTATAGCAGGAAGGTAGATAGAGACACGGGGACATTATGAAACGTTATAGTATAGCAGGAAGGTAGATAGAGACACGGGGACATTATGAAACGTTATAGTATAGCAGGAAGAGACACGGGGACATTATGAAACGTTATAGTATAGCAGGAAGAGACACGGGACATTATGAAACGTTATAGTATAGCAGGAAGAGACAGGGGACATTATGAAACGTTATAGTATAGCAGGAAGAGACACGGGGACATTATGAAACGTTATAGTATAGCAGGAAGGTAGATAGAGAAGGTACGGGGGACATTATGAAACGTTATAGTATAGCAGGAAGGTAGATAGAGACACGGGGACATTATGAAACGTTATAGTATAGCAGGAAGAGACAGGACATTATGAAACGTTATAGTATAGCAGGAAGAGACACGGGGACATTATGAAACGTTATAGTATAGCAGGAAGAGATAGAGGGGGACATTATGAAACGTTATAGTATAGCAGGAAGAGACACGGGACATTAGACATAGTATAGGGGACATTATGAAACGTTATAGTATAGCAGGAAGAGACACGGGGACATTATGAAACGTTATAGTATAGCAGGAAGGTAGATAGAGACACGGGGACATTATGAAACGTTATAGTATAGCAGGAAGAGACACGGGGACATTATGAAACGTTATAGTATAGCAGGAAGAGACACGGGGACATTATGAAACGTTATAGTATAGCAGGAAGAGACAAGGGGACATTATGAAACGTTATAGTATAGCAGGAAGAGACACGGGGACATTATGAAACGTTATAGTATAGCAGGAAGGTAGATAGAGACACGGGGACATTATGAAACGTTATAGTATAGCAGGAAGGTAGATAGAGACACGGGGACATTATGAAACGTTATAGTATAGCAGGAAGGTAGATAGAGACACGGGGACATTATGAAACGTTATAGTATAGCAGGAAGAGACACGGGGACATTATGAAACGTTATAGAAAGCAGGAAGAGACACGGGGACATTATGAAACGTTATAGTATAGCAGGAAGAGACACGGGGACATTATGAAACGTTATAGTATAGCAGGAAGGTAGATAGAGACACGGGGACATTATGAAACGTTATAGTATAGCAGGAAGAGACACGGGGACATTATGAAACGTTATAGTATAGCAGGAAGAGACACGGGGACATTATGAAACGTTATAGTATAGCAGGAAGAGACACGGGGACATTATGAAACGTTATAGTATAGCAGGAAGGTAGATAGAGACACGGGGACATTATGAAACGTTATAGTATAGCAGGAAGGTAGATAGAGACACGACATTATGAAACGTTATAGTATAGCAGGAAGAGACATTATGAAACGTTATAGTATAGCAGGAAGGTAGATAGAGACACGGGGACATTATGAAACGTTATAGTATAGCAGGAAGAGACACGGGGGACATTATGAAACGTTATAGTATAGCAGGAAGAGACACGGGGACATTATGAAACGTTATAGTATAGCAGGAAGGAAGAGAGACGGGGACATTATGAAACGTTATAGTATAGCAGGAAGGGGGACATTATGAAACGTTATAGTATAGCAGGAAGGTAGATAGAGACACGGGGACATTATGAAACGTTATAGTATAGCAGGAAGAGACACGGGGACATTATGAAACGTTATAGTATAGCAGGAAGGTAGATAGAGACACGGGGACATTATGAAACGTTATAGTATAGCAGGAAGAGATAGAGACACGGGGACATTATGAAACGTTATAGTATAGCAGGAAGGTAGATAGCATTATGAAACGTTATAGTATAGCAGGAAGGTAGATAGAGACACGGGACATTATGAAACGTTATAGTATAGCAGGAAGAGACACGGGGACATTATGAAACGTTATAGTATAGCAGGAAGAGATAGAGACACGGGGACATTATGAAACGTTATAGTATAGCAGGAAGAGACAGAGACACGGGGACATTATGAAACGTTATAGTATAGCAGGAAGAGACAGAGACACGGGACATTATGAAACGTTATAGTATAGCAGGAAGAGACACGGGGACATTATGAAACGTTATAGTATAGCAGGAAGAGACACGGGGACATTATGAAACGTTATAGTATAGCAGGAAGAGATAGAGACACGGGGACATTATGAAACGTTATAGTATAGCAGGAAGGTAGATAGAGACACGGGGACATTATGAAACGTTATAGTATAGCAGGAAGAGACACGGGGACATTATGAAACGTTATAGTATAGCAGGAAGGTTATGAAACGTTATAGATAGCACACGGGGACATTATGAAACGTTATAGTATAGCAGGAAGGAATAGAGACACGGGGACATTATGAAACGTTATAGTATAGCAGGAAGAGACAGATTAGAAACGTTATAGTATAGCAGGGGACATTATGAAACGTTATAGTATAGCAGGAAGAGACACGGGGACATTATGAAACGTTATAGTATAGCAGGAAGGAAGAGACACGGGGACATTATGAAACGTTATAGTATAGCAGGAAGAGACACACGGGGACATTATGAAACGTTATAGTATAGCAGGAAGAGACACGGGGACATTATGAAACGTTATAGTATAGCAGGAAGGTAGATAGAGACACGGGGACATTATGAAACGTTATAGTATAGCAGGAAGGTAGATAGAGACACGGGGACATTATGAAACGTTATAGTATAGCAGGAAGAGACACGGGGACATTATGAAACGTTATAGTATAGCAGGAAGAGACACGGGGACATTATGAAACGTTATAGTATAGCAGGAAGGACAAGGGACATTATGAAACGTTATAGTATAGCAGGAAGAGACACGGGGACATTATGAAACGTTATAGTATAGCAGGAAGGTAGATAGAGACACGGGGACATTATGAAACGTTATAGTATAGCAGGAAGAGACACGGGGACATTATGAAACGTTATAGTATAGCAGGAAGAGACACGGGGACATTATGAAACGTTATAGTATAGCAGGAAGAGACACGGGGACATTATGAAACGTTATAGTATAGCAGGAAGGTAGATAGAGACACGGGGACATTATGAAACGTTATAGTATAGCAGGAAGAGACACGGGGACATTATGAAACGTTATAGTATAGCAGGAAGAGACACGGGGACATTATGAAACGTTATAGTATAGCAGGAAGAGACACGGGGACATTATGAAACGTTATAGTATAGCAGGAAGGTAGATAGAGACACGGGACATTATGAAACGTTATAGTATAGCAGGAAGAGACACGGGGACATTATGAAACGTTATAGTATAGCAGGAAGGTAGATAGAGACACGGGGACATTATGAAACGTTATAGTATAGCAGGAAGAGACACGGGGACATTATGAAACGTTATAGTATAGCAGGAAGAGATTATGAAACGTTATACGGGGACATTATGAAACGTTATAGTATAGCAGGAAGAGACACGGGGACATTATGAAACGTTATAGTATAGCAGGAAGAAGGGGACATTATGAAACGTTATAGTATAGCAGGGAGACATTATGAAACGTTATAGTATAGCAGGAAGAGATAGAGACACGGGGACATTATGAAACGTTATAGTATAGCAGGAAGAGACACGGGGACATTATGAAACGTTATAGTATAGCAGGAATAGCAGGAAGGTAGATAGAGACACGGGGACATTATGAAACGTTATAGTATAGCAGGAAGGTAGATAGAGACACGGGGACATTATGAAACGTTATAGTATAGCAGGAAGAGACACGGGGACATTATGAAACGTTATAGTATAGCAGGAAGAGACACGGGGACATTATGAAACGTTATAGTATAGCAGGAAGAGACACGGGGACATTATGAAACGTTATAGTATAGCAGGAAGAGACAGAGACACGGAGCAGAAGAGACACGGGGACATTATGAAACGTTATAGTATAGCAGGAAGAGACACGGGGACATTATGAAACGTTATAGTATAGCAGGAAGAGACACGGGGACATTATGAAACGTTATAGTATAGCAGGAAGAGACACGGGGACATTATGAAACGTTATAGTATAGCAGGAAGAGACACGGGACATTATGAAACGTTATAGTATAGCAGGAAGGTAGATAGAGACACGGGGACATTATGAAACGTTATAGTATAGCAGGAAGGTAGATAGAGACACGGGGACATTATGAAACGTTATAGTATAGCAGGAAGAGACACGGGGACATTATGAAACGTTATAGTATAGCAGGAAGAGACACGGGGACATTATGAAACGTTATAGTATAGCAGGAAGAGACACGGGGACATTATGAAACGTTATAGTATAGCAGGAAGAGACACGGGGACATTATGAAACGTTATAGTATAGCAGGAAGAGATAGCAGGAAGAGACACGGGGACATTATGAAACGTTATAGTATAGCAGGAAGGTAGATAGAGACACGGGGACATTATGAAACGTTATAGTATAGCAGGAAGAGACACGGGGACATTATGAAACGTTATAGTATAGCAGGAAGAGACACGGGGACATTATGAAACGTTATAGTATAGCAGGAAGGTAGATAGAGACACGGGGACATTATGAAACGTTATAGTATAGCAGGAAGAGACACGGGGACATTATGAAACGTTATAGTATAGCAGGAAGAGACACGGGACATTATGAAACGTTATAGTATAGCAGGAAGAGACAGGAAGATAGTATAGCAGGAAGAGAGACATTATGAAACGTTATAGTATAGCACGGGGACATTATGAAACGTTATAGTATAGCAGGAAGAGATTAGAGTATAGCAGGAAGGTACACGGGGACATTATGAAACGTTATAGTATAGCAGGAAGGTAGATAGAGACACGGGGACATTATGAAACGTTATAGTATAGCAGGAAGAGACATTATGAAACGGGGGACATTATGAAACGTTATAGTATAGCAGGAAGGTAGCAGGGGACATTATGAAACGTTATAGATAGAGAAGAGATAAACGTTATAGTATAGCACGGGGACATTATGAAACGTTATAGTATAGCAGGAAGGTAGATAGAGACACGGGGACATTATGAAACGTTATAGTATAGCAGGAAGAGACACGGGGACATTATGAAACGTTATAGTATAGCAGGAAGGTAGATAGAGACACGGGGACATTATGAAACGTTATAGTATAGCAGGAAGAGACACGGGGACATTATGAAACGTTATAGTATAGCAGGAAGAGACACGGGGACATTATGAAACGTTATAGTATAGCAGGAAGGTAGATAGAGACACGGGGACATTATGAAACGTTATAGTATAGCAGGAAGAGACACGGGGACATTATGAAACGTTATAGTATAGCAGGAAGAGACAGGGGGGACATTATGAAACGTTATAGTATAGCAGGAAGAGACACGGGACATTATGAAACGTTATAGTATAGCAGGAAGAGACACGGGGACATTATGAAACGTTATAGTATAGCAGGAAGGTAGATAGAGACACGGGGACATTATGAAACGTTATAGTATAGCAGGAAGAGACACGGGGACATTATGAAACGTTATAGTATAGCAGGAAGGAAGAGACAGGGGACATTATGAAACGTTATAGATAGCAGGAAGAGACACGGGGACATTATGAAACGTTATAGTATAGCAGGAAGAGACACGGGGACATTATGAAACGTTATAGTATAGCAGGAAGAGACACGGGGACATTATGAAACGTTATAGTATAGCAGGAAGAGATAGAGACACGGGGACATTATGAAACGTTATAGTATAGCAGGAAGAGACACGGGGACATTATGAAACGTTATAGTATAGCAGGAAGAGAGGAAGAGACACGGGGACATTATGAAACGTTATAGTATAGCAGGAAGAGACACGGGGACATTATGAAACGTTATAGTATAGCAGGAAGGTAGATAGAGACACGGGGACATTATGAAACGTTATAGTATAGCAGGAAGAAGACACGGGGACATTATGAAACGTTATAGTATAGCAGGAAGAGACACGGGGACATTATGAAACGTTATAGTATAGCAGGAAGAGACACGGGGACATTATGAAACGTTATAGTATAGCAGGAAGGTAGATAGAGACACGGGGACATTATGAAACGTTATAGTATAGCAGGAAGGAATAGAGACACGGGGGACATTATGAAACGTTATAGTATAGCAGGAAGAGACACGGGGACATTATGAAACGTTATAGTATAGCAGGAAGAGACACGGGGACATTATGAAACGTTATAGTATAGCAGGAAGGTAGATAGAGACACGGGGACATTATGAAACGTTATAGTATAGCAGGAAGGTAGATAGAGACACGGGGGCATTATGAAACGTTATAGTATAGCAGGAAGAAGAGACATAGTATAGCAGGAAGGACATTATGAAACGTTATAGTATAGCAGGAAGAGACACGGGGACATTATGAAACGTTATAGTATAGCAGGAAGAGATAGAGACACGGGGACATTATGAAACGTTATAGTATAGCAGGAAGAGACACGGGGACATTATGAAACGTTATAGTATAGCAGGAAGAGACACGGGGACATTATGAAACGTTATAGTATAGCAGGAAGAGACACGGGACATTATGAAACGTTATAGTATAGCAGGAAGAGACACGGGGACATTATGAAGAGACACAGGAAGAGACATTATGAAACGTTATAGTATAGCAGGAAGAGACACGGGGACATTATGAAACGTTATAGTATAGCAGGAAGAGACACGGGGACATTATGAAACGTTATAGTATAGCAGGAAGAGACACGGGGACATTATGAAACGTTATAGTATAGCAGGAAGGTAGATAGAGACACGGGGACATTATGAAACGTTATAGTATAGCAGGAAGAGACACGGGACATTATGAAACGTTATAGTATAGCAGGAAGAGACACGGGGACATTATGAAACGTTATAGTATAGCAGGAAGAGATAGAGACACGGGGACATTATGAAACGTTATAGTATAGCAGGAAGATAGACACGGGGACATTATGAAACGTTATAGTATAGCAGGAAGGTAGATAGAGACACGGGGACATTATGAAACGTTATAGTATAGCAGGAAGAGATAGAGACACGGGGACATTATGAAACGTTATAGTATAGCAGGAAGAGACACGGGGACATTATGAAACGTTATAGTATAGCAGGAAGATGAAACGTATAGGGACATTATGAAACGTAGAGAAGAGACACGGGGACATTATGAAACGTTATAGTATAGCAGGAAGAGACACGGGGACATTATGAGATAGTATAGCAGGAAGAGACACGGGGACATTATGAAACGTTATAGTATAGCAGGAAGAGACACAGGGGGACATTATTATAGAAACGTTATTATGAAACGTATAGTATAGCAGCAGGAAGAGACACGGGGACATTATGAAACGTTATAGTATAGCAGGAAGGTAGATAGAGACACGGGGACATTATGAAACGTTATAGTATAGCAGGAAGAGACACGGGGACATTATGAAACGTTATAGTATAGCAGGAAGAGACAGAGACATCGACATTATGAAACGTTATAGTATAGCAGGAAGAGACACGGGGACATTAGAAACGTTATAGTATAGCAGGAAGAGATAGAGACACGGGGACATTATGAAACGTTATAGTATAGCAGGAAGAGACACGGGGACATTATGAAACGTTATAGTATAGCAGGAAGGGGACATTATGAAACGTTATAGTATAGCAGAAGAGACACGGGGACATTATGAAACGTTATAGTATAGCAGGAAGAGACACGGGGACATTATGAAACGTTATAGTATAGCAGGAAGAGATAGAGACACGGGGACATTATGAAACGTTATAGTATAGCAGGAAGGTAGATAGAGACACGGGGACATTATGAAACGTTATAGTATAGCAGGAAGGTAGATAGAGACACGGGGACATTATGAAACGTTATAGTATAGCAGGAAGGTAGATAGAGACACGGGGACATTATGAAACGTTATAGTATAGCAGGAAGAGACACGGGGACATTATGAAACGTTATAGTATAGCAGGAAGAGACACGGGGACATTATGAAACGTTATAGTATAGCAGGAAGGAAGAGACACGGGACATTATGAAACGTTATAGTATAGCAGGAAGAGACACGGGGACATTATGAAACGTTATAGTATAGCAGGAAGAGCAGGAAGAGGAAGAGACACGGGGACATTATGAAACGTTATAGTATAGCAGGAAGAGACACGGGGACATTATGAAACGTTATAGTATAGAGGAAGAGACACGGGGACATTATGAAACGTTATAGTATAGCAGGAAGAGACACGGGGACATTATGAAACGTTATAGTATAGCAGGAATTATGGAGATAGAGACACGGGGACATTATGAAACGTTATAGTATAGCAGGAAGAGACACGGGGACATTATGAAACGTTATAGTATAGCAGGAAGAGACACGGGGACATTATGAAACGTTATAGCAGGAAGGTAGATAGCAGGAATTATGAAACGTTATAGTATAGCAGGAAGGTAGATAGAGACACGGGGACATTATGAAACGTTATAGTTATAGTATAGCATAGTATAGGGAAGAGACACGGGGACATTATGAAACGTTATAGTATAGCAGGAAGGTAGATAGAGACACGGGGACATTATGAAACGTTATAGTATAGCAGGAAGAGACACGGGGACATTATGAAACGTTATAGTATAGCAGGAAGGTAGATAGAGACACGGGGACATTATGAAACGTTATAGTATAGCAGGAAGGTAGATAGAGACACGGGGACATTATGAAACGTTATAGTATAGCAGGAAGGTAGATAGAGACACGGGGACATTATGAAACGTTATAGTATAGCAGGAAGGTAGATTAGAAACATAGTATAGCAGGGGACATTATGAAACGTTATAGTATAGCAGGAAGAGACACGGGGACATTATGAAACGTTATAGTATAGCAGGAAGAGACACGGGGACATTATGAAACGTTATAGTATAGCAGGAAGAGACACGGGGACATTATGAAACGTTATAGTATAGCAGGAAGGTAGATAGAGACACGGGGACATTATGAAACGTATAGCAGGAAGAGAGCAGGAAGAGACACGGGGACATTATGAAACGTTATAGTATAGCAGGAAGAGAAACGTTATAGTATAGCAGGAAGAGACATTATGAAACGTTATAGTATAGCAGGAAGAGACACGGGGACATTATGAAACGTTATAGTATAGCAGGAAGAGTAGACATTATGAAACGATAGTATAGCGGGAGACATTATGAAACGTTATAGTATAGCAGGAAGATAGTATAGCAGGAAGAGACACGGGGACATTATGAAACGTTATAGTATAGCAGGAAGAGACACGGGGACATTATGAAACGTTATAGTATAGCAGGAAGGTAGATAGAGACACGGGGACATTATGAAACGTTATAGTATAGCAGGAAGAGACACGGGGACATTATGAAACGTTATAGTATAGCAGGAAGAGATAGACACGGGGACATTATGAAACGTTATAGTATAGCAGGAAGAGACACGGGGGACATTATGAAACGTTATAGTATAGCAGGAAGGTAGATAGAGACAGCGGGGACATTATGAAACGTTATAGTATAGCAGGAAGATAGAGACACGGGGACATTATGAAACGTTATAGTATAGCAGGAAGAGACACGGGACATTATGAAACGTTATAGTATAGCAGGAAGAGACAGGGGACATTATGAAACGTTATAGTATAGCAGGAAGAGACACGGGACATTATGAAACGTTATAGTATAGCAGGAAGGTAGATAGAGACACGGGGACATTATGAAACGTTATAGTATAGCAGGAAGAGACACGGGGACATTATGAAACGTTATAGTATAGCAGGAAGAGACACGGGGACATTATGAAACGTTATAGTATAGCAGGAAGAGACACGGGGACATTATGAAACGTTATAGTATAGCAGGAAGAGACACGGGGACATTATGAAACGTTATAGTATAGCAGGAAGAGACACGGGGACATTATGAAACGTTATAGTATAGCAGGAAGAGACACGGGACATTATGAAACGTTATAGTATAGCAGGAAGAAACGTAGATAGAGACACGGGGACATTATGAAACGTTATAGTATAGCAGGAAGAGATAGCAGGAAGAGACACGGGGACATTATGAAACGTTATAGTATAGCAGGAAGAGACACGGGGACATTATGAAACGTTATAGTATAGCAGGAAGAGATTATGAAACGTTATAGTATAGCACGGGGACATTATGAAACGTTATAGTATAGCAGGAAGAGACACGGGGAAACATTATGAAAGAGACACGTTATTAGAAACGTATAGCAGGAAGAGACACGGGGACATTATGAAACGTTATAGTATAGCAGGAAGAAACGACAGGAAGAGACACGGGACATTATGAAACGTTATAGTATAGCAGGAAGAGACACGGGGACATTATGAAACGTTATAGTATAGCAGGAAGAGACACGACATTATGAAACATTATGAAACGTTATAGTATAGCAGGAAGAGACACGGGGACATTATGAAACGTTATAGTATAGCAGGAAGGACAGAGACGGGGACATATGAAACGTTATAGAGAGGAAGAGACACGGGGACATTATGAAACGTTATAGTATAGCAGGAAGGTAGATAGAGACACGGGGACATTATGAAACGTTATAGTATAGCAGGAAGAGACACGGGGACATTATGAAACATTATTATAGTATAGCAGGAAGAGACACGGGGACATTATGAAACGTTATAGTATAGCAGGAAGGTAGATAGAGACACGGGGACATTATGAAACGTTATAGTATAGCAGGAAGAGACACGGGGACATTATGAAACGTTATAGTATAGCAGGAAGGTAGATAGAGACACGGGGACATTATGAAACGTTATAGTATAGCAGGAAGAAACGTTAGATAGCAGGAAGAGACACGGGGACATTATGAAACGTTATAGTATAGCAGGAAGAGACACGGGGACATTATGAAACGTTATAGTATAGCAGGAAGAGATAGAGAAGAGACACGGGGACATTATGAAACGTTATAGTATAGCAGGAAGAGACACGGGGCATTATGAAACGTTATAGTATAGCAGGAAGAGACACGGGGACATTATGAAACGTTATAGTATAGCAGGAAGAGACACGGGACATTATGAAACGGGGGACATTTATGAAACGTTATAGTATAGCAGGAAGAGACACGGGGACATTATGAAACGTTATAGTATAGCAGGAAGAGACACGGGGACATTATGAAACGTTATAGTATAGCAGGAAGGTAGATAGAGACACGGGGACATTATGAAACGTTATAGTATAGCAGGAAGAGACACGGGGTTACATTATGAAACGTTATAGTATAGCAGGAGAAGAGACACGGGGACATTATGAAACGTTATAGTATAGCAGGAAGAGACACGGGACATTATGAAACGTTATAGTATAGCAGGAAGAGACATTATGAAACGTTATAGTATAGCAGGAAGAGACACGGGGACATTATGAAACGTTATAGTATAGCAGGAAGAGACACGGGGACATTATGAAACGTTATAGTATAGCAGGAAGGTAGATAGAGACACGGGGACATTATGAAACGTTATAGTATAGCAGGAAGAGACACGGGGACATTATGAAACGTTATAGTATAGCAGGAAGAGACACGGGAGAAACGTTATAGTATAGCAGGAAGAGACACGGGGACATTATGAAACGTTATAGTATAGCAGGAAGAGACACGAGGGGACATTATGAAACGGGGACATTATAGAAACGTTTATAGTATAGCAGGAAGAGACACGGGGGACATTATGAAACGTTATAGTATAGCAGGAAGAGATAGAGACACGGGGACATTATGAAACGTTATAGTATAGGAAGGAAGAGACACGGGGACATTATGAAACGTTATAGTATAGCAGGAAGAGACACGGGGACATTATGAAACGTATAGATAGCAGGAAGAGACACGGGGACATTATGAAACGTTATAGTATAGCAGGAAGAGACAGGGGGACATTATGAAACGTTATAGTATAGCAGGAAGAGACACGGGGACATTATGAAACGTTATAGTATAGCAGGAAGGTAGACATTATGAGACATAGCAGGAAGGACATTTATGAAACGTTATAGTATAGCAGGAAGAGACACGGGGACATTATGAAACGTTATAGTATAGCAGGAAGGTAGATAGAGACACGGGGACATTATGAAACGTTATAGTATAGCAGGAAGAGACACGGGACATTATGAAACGTTATAGTATAGCAGGAAGAGACACGGGGACATTATGAAACGTTATAGTATAGCAGGAAGAGATAGAGACACGGGACATTATGAAACGTTATAGTATAGCAGGAAGGTAGATAGAGACACGGGGACATTATGAAACGTTATAGTATAGCAGGAAGAGATAGACATTATGAAACGGGCAGGAAGAGACACATTATGAAACGTTATAGTATAGCAGGAAGGTAGATAGAGACACGGGGACATTATGAAACGTTATAGTATAGCAGGAAGAAACGTTAGATAGCAGGAAGAGACACGGGGACATTATGAAACGTTATAGTATAGCAGGAAGAGACACGGGGACATTATGAAACGTTATAGTATAGCAGGAAGAGACACGGGGACATTATGAAACGTTATAGTATAGCAGGAAGAGACACGGGACATTATGACATTATGAAACGTTATAGTATAGCAGGAAGAGACACGGGGACATTATGAAACGTTATAGTATAGCAGGAAGAGACACGGGACATTATGAAACGTTATAGTATAGCAGGAAGAGACACGGGGACATTATGAAACGTTATAGTATAGCAGGAAGAGACACGGGGACATTATGAAACGTTATAGTATAGCAGGAAGGTAGATAGAGACACGGGGACATTATGAAACGTTATAGTATAGCAGGAAGAGACACGGGACATTAGAAACGTTATAGTATAGCAGGAAGAGACACGGGGACATTATGAAACGTTATAGTATAGCAGGAAGAGATAGAGGACACGGGGACATTATGAAACGTTATAGTATAGCAGGAAGAGACACGGGGACATTATGAAACGTTATAGTATAGCAGGAAGGTAGATAGAGACACGGGGACATTATGAAACGTTATAGAAACGTAGCAGGAAGAGACACGGGGACATTATGAAACGTTATAGTATAGCAGGAAGAGACACGGGGACATTATGAAACGTTATAGTATAGCAGAAACGTTATAGTATAGCAGAAGAGACACGGGGACATTATGAAACGTTATAGTATAGCAGGAAGAGACACGGGGACATTATGAAACGTTATAGTATAGCAGGAAGAGACACGGGGACATTATGAAACGTTATAGTATAGCAGGAAGAGACACGGGGACATTATGAAACGTTATAGTATAGCAGGAAGAGATAGAGACACGGGGACATTATGAAACGTTATAGTATAGCAGGAAGAGAAACAGTATAGCAGGAAGAGACATAGAGACACGGGACATTATGAAACGTTATAGTATAGCAGGAAGGTAGATAGAGACACGGGGACATTATGAAACGTTATAGTATAGCAGGAAGAGACACACGGGGACATTATGAAACGTTATAGTATAGCAGGAAGAGACACGGGGACATTATGAAACGTTAGTATAGCAGGAAGAGATAGAGACACGGGGACATTATGAAACGTTATAGTATAGCAGGAAGGTAGATAGAGACACGGGGACATTATGAAACGTTATAGTATAGCAGGAAGAGACACGGGGACATTATGAAACGTTATAGTATAGTATAGCAGGAAGGTAGATAGAGACACGGGGACATTATGAAACGTTATAGTATAGCAGGAAGAGACACGGGGACATTATGAAACGTTATAGTATAGCAGGAATTATGAAACGTTATAGATAGCAGAAGAGACACGGGGACATTATGAAACGTTATAGTATAGCAGGAAGAGACATTATGAAACGGGGGACATTATGAAACGTTATAGTATAGCAGGAAGAGACACGGGACATTATGAAACGTTATAGTATAGCAGGAAGAGACACGGGACATTATGAAACGTTATAGTATAGCAGGAAGAGACACGGGACATTATGAAACGTTATAGTATAGCAGGAAGAGACACGGGGGGACATTATGAAACGTTATAGTATAGCAGGAAGAGACACGGGGACATTATGAAACGTTATAGTATAGCAGGAAGAAACGTTATAGATAGCAGGAAGAGACACGGGGACATTATGAAACGTTATAGTATAGCAGGAAGAGACAGAGACACGGGACATTATGAAACGTTATAGTAGGAGCAGGACATTATGAAACGTTATAGAAGAGAACGGGGGCATTATGAAACGTTATAGTATAGGGGACATTATGAAACGTTATAGTATAGCAGGAAGAGACACGGGGACATTATGAAACGTTATAGTATAGCAGGAAGAGATAGAGACACGGGACATTATGAAACGTTATAGTATAGCAGGAAGAGACACGGGGACATTATGAAACGTTATAGTATAGCAGGAAGAGACACATTATGAAACGTTATAGTATAGCAGGAAGGATAGATTATGAAACATTATGAAACGTTATAGTATAGCAGGAAGAGACACGGGGACATTATGAAACGTTATAGTATAGCAGGAAGAGACACGGGGACATTATGAAACGTTATAGTATAGCAGGAAGAGACACGGGGACATTATGAAACGTTATAGTATAGCAGGAAGAGACACGGGACATTATAGCAGGAAGGTAGACGAAACGTTATAGTATAGCAGGAAGAGATAGAGACACATTATGAAACGTTATAGTATAGCAGGAAGAGACACACATTATGAAACGTTAGTATAGCAGGAAGAGACACGGGGACATTATGAAACGTTATAGTATAGCAGGAAGAGACACGGGGACATTATGAAACGTTATAGTATAGCAGGAAGGTAGATAGAGACACGGGGACATTATGAAACGTTATAGTATAGCAGGAAGAGACACGGGGACATTATGAAACGTTATAGTATAGCAGGAAGGTTAGAAACGTTATAGATAGCAGGAAGGTAGATAGAGACACATTATGAAACGTTATAGTATAGCAGGGGACATTATGAAACGTTATAGTATAGCAGGAAGAGATAGAGACACGGGACATTATGAAACGTTATAGTATAGCAGGAAGAGACACGGGGACATTATGAAACGTTATAGTATAGCAGGAAGAGACAGGGGACATTATGAAACGTTATAGTATAGCAGGAAGAGATAGAGGGGACATTATGAAACGTTATAGTATAGCAGGAAGAGACACGGGGACATTATGAAACGTTATAGTATAGCAGGAAGGTAGATAGAGACACGGGGACATTATGAAACGTTATAGTATAGCAGGAAGAGACACGGGACATTATGAAACGTTATAGTATAGCAGGAAGAGACACGGGGACATTATGAAACGTTATAGTATAGCAGGAAGGTAGATAGAGACACGGGGGACATTATGAAACGTTATAGTATAGCAGGAAGAGACACGGGGACATTATGAAACGTTATAGTATAGCAGGAAGAGACACGGGGACATTATGAAACGTTATAGTATAGCAGGAAGGTAGATAGAGACACGGGGACATTATGAAACATTATGAAACGTTATAGTATAGCAGGAAGGATGAAACGTTATAGATAGACACGGGGACATTATGAAACGTTATAGTATAGCAGGAAGAGACAGAGACATAGTATAGCAGGAAGAGACATTATGAAACGTTATAGTATAGCAGGAAGAGACACACGGGACATTATGAAACGTTATAGTATAGCAGGAAGAGACAGAGACGGGGACATTATGAAACGTTATAGTATAGCAGGAAGAGACACGGGACATTATGAAACGTTATAGTATAGCAGGAAGAGACAGAGACACGGGACATTATGAAACGTTATAGTATAGCAGGAAGAGACACGGGACATTATGAAACGTTATAGTATAGCAGGAAGGTAGATAGAGACACGGGGACATTATGAAACGTTATAGTATAGCAGGAAGAGACACGGGGACATTATGAAACGTTATAGTATAGCAGGAAGAGACAGGAAGAAACGTTAGATAGCAGGAAGAGACACGGGGACATTATGAAACGTTATAGTATAGCAGGAAGAGACACGGGGACATTATGAAACGTTATAGTATAGCAGGAAGAGACACATTATGACATTATGAAACGTTATAGTATAGCAGGAAGGTAGATAGAGACACGGGGACATTATGAAACGTTATAGTATAGCAGGAAGAGACACGGGGACATTATGAAACGTTATAGTATAGCAGGAAGGTAGATAGAGACACGGGGACATTATGAAACGTTATAGTATAGCAGGAAGAGACACGGGGACATTATGAAACGTTATAGTATAGCAGGAAGGTAGATAGAGACACGGGGACATTATGAAACGTTATAGTATAGCAGGAAGAGACACGGGGACATTATGAAACGTTATAGTATAGCAGGAAGGTTAGAAAGAGATAGCAGGAAGACATTATGAAACGTTATAGTATAGCAGGAAGAGACACGGGGACATTATGAAACGTTATAGTATAGCAGGAAGAGACACGGGGACATTATGAAACGTTATAGTATAGCAGGAAGAGATAGAAGACACGGGGACATTATGAAACGTTATAGTATAGCAGGAAGAGACATTATGAAACACGGGGACATTATGAAACGTTATAGTATAGCAGGAAGAGACACGGGGACATTATGAAACGTTATAGTATAGCAGGAAGGTAGATAGAGACACGGGACATTATGAAACGTTATAGTATAGCAGGAAGAGACAGAGACACGGGGACATTATGAAACGTTATAGTATAGCAGGAAGAGACACGGGGACATTATGAAACGTTATAGTATAGCAGGAAGAGACACACGGGGACATTATGAAACGTTATAGTATAGCAGGAAGAGACACGGGGACATTATATAGTATAGCAGGAAGAGACATAGGGACATTATGAAACGTTATAGTATAGCAGGAAGAGACATCGGGACATTATGAAACGAAACGTTATAGTATAGCAGGAAGAGACACGGGGACATTATGAAACGTTATAGTATAGCAGGAAGAGACACGGGGACATTATGAAACGTTATAGTATAGCAGGAAGGTAGATAGAGACACGGGGACATTATGAAACGTTATAGTATAGCAGGAAGATAGACACGGGACATTATGAAACGTTATAGTATAGCAGGAAGAGACACGGGGACATTATGAAACGTTATAGTATAGCAGGAAGAGACACGGGGACATTATGAAACGTTATAGTATAGCAGGAAGAGACACGGGGACATTATGAAACGTTATAGTATAGCAGGAAGAGGGAATTATGAGACACGGGGACATTATGAAACGTTATAGTATAGCAGGAAGAGACACGGGGACATTATGAAACGTTATAGTATAGCAGGAAGAGACACGGGGACATTATGAAACGTTATATAGCAGGAAGGTAGATAGAGACAGGGGACATTATGAAACGTTATAGTATAGCAGGAAGAGACACGGGGACATTATGAAACGTTATAGTATAGCAGGAAGGTAGATAGAGA